>NC_064927.1:241592068-241893520 GCF_023897955.1 Schistocerca gregaria | reverse complement strand
TGAACGCAGATTGGAAGCATGTATTCGTCATCGCCATACTGGCGTTTCACCTGGCGTGATGGTATGGGGTGCCATTGGTTGCACGTCTCAGTCACCTCTTGTTCGCATTGACGGCACATTGAACAGTGGACGTTACGTTTCAGATGTGTTACGACCCGTGGCTCTACCCTTCATTCGATCCCTGCGGAACCCTACATTTCAGCAGGATAATGCACGACGTAGTTGGTATCGTAGCAGGGTGGGGGAAGCATCCTTGAAACAAGGACTTCGTTGTATTTGACTGGTCTTGTGATAGTGCAGACGACCAACAGAAGAATGAGAAGAAAATTGGGGAACTTCGTCCTGATAATATATCGACTTTAACTGTAGGTCCATCCAGCAGTGGCAAGACTAATGTTTTCATGTCACTGTTAACACCTCTAGATGAAATACAATTTGAGTACGTATGTGTATTTACAAATTCATTGTTTCAGTCTAAATATCATCTTTTACAGAAGGCATTATGAGGTGCCGATGGTGTAACATATATGACATTCAATCAAACCAGTGGTATTCCCATACCAGAAAAAGTAAACCCGAACACAGCGTTCACATTTGATGACTTGCATTGGAAACCCAGGACTGAATTTGAAGATATTCCTGTTCTGTTCGTCATAACTGTTGACGTATGTTATTTGAATCAGACATAGTCCAAAATCCGAAAAAAATTGGTGTGGGATAATGCAAATCAACACTATTTGAATTTAAAGAACATTTATATAGCTCGTGCTGGAACTGACATGTCATTCAATGAATTTGTAAAGATATGTGGGGATTGCGGGAACCACACACAGTACATGTTTCTTGTTATTGATGAAACAAAGAATACTGAATGATAGTAAATATAGACGCAACTTCCAGGAGTATACAAAAAGGTACGGCCAAACTTTCAGGAAACATTCCTCACACAAATAAAGAGAAGATGTTATGTAGACATGGGTCCGGAAACGCTTAATTTCCATGTTAGAGCCCATTTTGGTTTAGTCAATATGTACTGTACTTCCTCGATTCACCGCCAGTTGGCCCAATTGAAGGAAGGTAATGTTGACTTCAGTGCTTGTGTTGACATGTGACTCAGTGCTCTACAGTACTAGCATCGAGCACATCAATACGTAGCATCAACAGGTTAGTGTTCATCACGAACGTGGTTTTGCAGTCAGAGCAATGTTTGCAAATGCGGAGTTGGCAGATGCCCATTTGCTGTATGAATTAGCACGGGGCAATAGCCGTGGCGCGGTACGTTTGTATCGTGACAGATTTCCAGAATGAAGGTGTCCCGACAGGAAGACTTTCGAAGCAATTCATCGGCGTCTTAGGGAGCACGGAACATTCCAGCCTATGACTCGCGACTGGGAAAGACTTAGAACGACGAGGACACCTGCAATGGGCGAGGCAATTCTTCGTGCAGTTGACGATAACCCTAATGCCAGCGTCAGAGAAGTTGCTGCTGTACAAGGTAACGTTGACCACGTCACTCTATGGAGAGTGCTACGGGAGAACCAGTTGTTTCCGTACCATGTACAGCGTGTGCAGGCACTATCAGCAGCTGATTGGCCTCCACGGGTACACTTCTGCGAATGGTTCATCCAACAATGTGTCAATCTTCATTTCAGTGCAAATGTTCTCTTTACGGATGAGGCTTCATTCCAACGTGATCAAATTGTAAATTTTCACCATCAACATGTGTGGGCTGACGAGAATCCGCACGCAATTGTGCAATCACGTCATCAAGAAAGATTTCTGTGAACGTTTGAGGAATCATTGTTGGTGATGTCTTGATTGGGCCCCATGTTCTTCCACCTACGCTCAATGGAGCACGTTATCATGATTTCATACGGGATACTCTACTGTGCTGCTAGAACATGAGCCTTTACAAGTACGACACAACATGTGGTTCATGCACGATGGAGCTCCTGCACATTTCAGTCTAAGTGTTCGTACGCTTCTCAACAACAGATTCTGTGACCGATGAACTGCTAGAGGCGGAACAATTCCATGCCCTCCACGCTCTCTTGACCTCGCCCCTCTTGACTTTCATTTATAGGGGCATTTGAAAGCTCTAGTCTACGCAACCCCGATACCAAATGTAGAGACTCTTCGTGCTCGTATTGTGGACGGCTGTGATACAATACGCCATTTTCCAGGGCTGCATCAGCGCATCAGGGATTCCATGCGACGGAGGGTGGATGCATGTATCCTCGCTAACGGAGGATATTTTGAACATTTCCTGTAACAAAGTGTTTGAAGTCACGCTGGTAGGTTCTGTTGCTGTGTGTCTCCATTCCATGATTAATGTGATTTGAAGAGAAGTAATAAAATGAGCTCTAACATGGAAAGTGAGCGTTTCCGGACACATGTCCACATAACATATTTTCTTTCTTTGTGTGTGAGGAACGTTTCCTGAAAGTTTGGCCGTACCTTTTTGTAACACCCTGTATGTATGGTGATACACGAAAATATACAAATATTTTAATATGTAATTCTGAAATTAAAACTAAAGAAAAAAGTTCAGATAAACATAGGTCTGCAAATGTTTCGATGCAGAGTTACGGCTAATAAAAGATTTTGCCTGAAATGTAACAACTTCGCTAATATGAAGCCATCACGAAGCTGTACGAGATTAAAGTTAAGCGAGATTTCCATTTATTTTGTTGTTATTGGTCCGGCGAATCTAATGAAACATCTCCCAGACGTGTGTCAGCAATAATTTTCCAGAACATCCTGAGGAGCAAAGAAGTAATTTCGTAAAAATTTTAATTTACTAACTATTTGGCCCAATTTCTTTTTTAAATTCCAGACAATTGACCAAAGTTTTCAACAGAAGTTATAGATAATTTAATTTTGGAAAAATGATGGTAGCAACGTTAGCTGAATGTGTATGAATGTGTCAGATAATCTGCTTTTATTAATACCGTAGCACACGTGGATCCACGTTAAACCGGAAAAAGCTAAGCTCAGTGTTAAGGAAATGGTACAGTGTCATGTTTTATCAGATTCACCAGACCAATAACAACAACATAAATGGAAATCGTGTTTCATTTTAATCTCGCGCAGTTTTCCGAAGCCTTCCCCACATACTGCCAAATACAAAAATGTTTGTCACAAAATTTCGTCTTGCGGATATTTCGGGCAGTAAATGGACGTTAAAGATTGGCAATCTGGCAACACTGTAATCACATGTACAAGAAGTAACCTCTATCAGGGTGTGCGCTAGTGCCGTACGTATGGTGCGGTGGGTAGTGTTTTGGATTGGCACGCAGGAATTCGAGGTTTCGATTCTCGATTGAGGCGTATTCGTTTTTATTAGTCTGCGTGGTGCGGTATCTGGCGTCTTAATCGGTATACAGTGAATGCAGTGGGTCTTCTACAAAACATTTGCAGTTACGTATGACGAACACAGAAATGAGGGTACAATCGTTTTCATCGCTCAGATTATAAAGAAGCCTTTAGGACGTCGTAGACGCGAATTGTTCCGCACCACTGCTTCTAATAGATTCCAAACTTTCCCAAATGGTCCCATTGTAATTATTTGCAAAGCACGTAGCTGTCCATACTGGCGAGGAAAGGCCCTAACGGATGTAATAGACCTGAACGTGATAAGAACAATAGTTGGTATTAATCTATAGAACCATTCGGGGAGGGTACACAGAAAACGGCTTTGAATCTAGTAGATGCAGTGGTGCGAAACAATTAGCGTTTCGTGTCAACGACATGCAAAAGGTTTCTTTGAACGCTGGTCAACGAAAACGATTGTGTTTCCATTTCTGTTTTTGTAGTACATAATTGTAACTGTTTTGTAGAAGACTTACTGTAGTAGCTGTATGACGATTAAGAAGCCAGATACCGTACCACGCAGACTACTTTGAGCAAACAGTAACAAACAAGCTTCGTCCCAGAATCGAACGCTCGACCCCCTGCGTGCTAACCCAAAACGTTATCCACTGCACCACTCCTGCTCGGTCCTCACAGGGGTAGTTACCGTACTTGTGAATACGGTGTTGCCAGGCCACCAAGCTTTAACCTCCATTTATTGCCCAAAGTATGCGCAGTAATTTTGTGAGAGACGTTTTTGCATTGTAGTATAAGAGGAATTGCACTGCGAAGTCTGAATGCGCGAACTTTGTTTCGCCATCTACATATCCACACCATATTTCTGTATTGAACTAAATTATATCTGAAGAACTAAACTGCATATGAAGAACTAAATTCTACCTCCAGAACCAAATTGTACCTCAAGAACCAAATTGTGTTACAGGAATCGAATTGTGTCAATTGTCGCGAAAAAAGAAGCAAATTCTATGTAAAGAACCAAATAGCATCTAATAAAAGGAAAATATTTGTTATCATACACCTTGCTGTTGTTAATTGTGTGTAAGACAGAAATTATATTAGCGTTAAAAAGTCTAAGATGGTGAATAACTATATTACACTCTACTGGATGCATAGGGGAATACGCCTGTCACACAGTAAATATTTCCTTATGGGAGCAGGTGGCAAATGACTGTGTCTGCTTCCACAGGCATACAGCAAACATATCTAAAATTATATCTCCATTTCTTGAGGAGAACCAGAGACGTTGTGTCTGGGTACAGCTAAAGAGTTAAAAAAAGAACACGGAATGTGAGAAAATATTCATTTATTTCTCATCCAGCTTAAAAGTAACTTTACGTTTCATAAGCAGACACAGCACTATTTTGACACAAATTTTTCTTCTTCCTAAGTTGAACGACATCAATGGACCTGTGGAATTCCATGTCTTGAGTAGCTGCATACTTGAAGATTCGACGCATCCTTACGATCTTCCCCCCACCATTGACGTAGATCATAATATCTGTGTGCTAAAATAATCAAAACAACATCACCATATCTTTATAAGGTATGCCTGGATCATATAAGTGAATTTAGTGGCATGTACGTGTTAACCACGTCATAGTCCCTCGTATGTTACGATATAGCACATCCCTGAAACTTATTGTTGATAAAATGTTAGCTGAGAATGTCTCTGTTGGACCAGCATTTTCCATATATTCTATGAGCGCAATATATTATGAACTGTCTGCGTTCATTATCATAGAAATGCTGTACATTTGCAACGCTGTTTACACCTTGAGATGCCACTGCGAAATGCTATGGGCATAGCACAGCACTTATTCATTTATACAGCTGGCTACACAACACCAGCGAGCGGGCAATACTTAGTCACATGGTCATGTAGAAACAAAACATACTCCGCAGTGTATTCTGGAAAATATGATGAAGATTCGAACACAGATCGTACGTCTATAGGTTCAGATTAAATAACCTTGTCCTCTTTCCAGCAGTCTATTATGATGATTGGCGCCAGCTCGTTGAATTTCATGGTGTGAGCAGGCAGCCTTCCTCTTCATAGCAATAAGCTCAGAATTTTGTATGCATATCAAATGCTAGACTGTGAACATTTTCATCTCATTGCAGGTGTAAATTAACGTACAGGTAGAATTCCAAGGCCAGGTAGGCTCTTTCATTAGAGTGCAATTGTCGGTTGTGGTGGAATCATTTGCTGTATTATCTCTTCTATTCAGTACAACGAAAAAACCAATCCAAAGTCTTCTCTTCGTCTGAAATGCTAGTATGATGATTCTCGAGGTCTCCAATTGACCAGAGGCTTTAAAAGCTCACTTTCGGCAGGTTGCTGTCGGTGGCACTGGACACTCGAAAAGTTCCTATGAATAGAAAGTTAGTGATAGATATTCACAGCATTCAGAACTTTCTTAAGCATCAAACGCTCCTCATATGATACAGTGATGTGTGGCATTTTCCATTTTATTTTATTCATGGCTATAAAAGAAATTATTCAGGTCGGGAAGGGAGACGAAAACTTAATAGTCATGGGTGAATGGAATTCGGTAGCAGGGAAAGGGAGAGAAGGAAACATAGTAGGTGAATATGGATTGGGGCTAAGAAATGAAACAGGAAGCCGTCTGTTAGAATTTTGCACAGAGCATAACTTAATCTTAGCTAACACTTGGTTCAAGAATCATAAAAGAAGGTTGTATACATGAAAGACTCCTGGAGATACTAAAAGTTAGCAGATAGATTATATAATGGTAAGACAGAGATTTAGGAACCAGTTTTAAATTGTAGGACATTTCCAGGGGCAGATGTGGACTCTGACCACAATCTATTGGTTATGAACTATAGACTAAAACTGAAGTAATTGCAGAAAGGTGAGAATTTAAGGAGATGGGACCTGGATAAACTGAATAAACCAAGGTTGTACAGAGTTTCAGGGAGAGCATAAGGGAACAATTGACAGGAATGGGTGAAACAAATACAGTAGAAGACGAATGGGTAGCTAAGAGGGATGAAGTAGTGAAGGCAGCAGAGGATCAAATAGGTAAAAAGACGAGGGCGAGTAGAAATCCTTGGGTAACAGAAGAAATATTGAAATTAATTGATGAAAGGAGAAAATATAAAAAATGCAGTAAATGAAGCAGGCAAAAAGGAATACAAACGTCCCAAAAATGAGATCGGCAGGAAGTGCAAAATGGCTAAGCAGGCATGGCTAGAGGACAAATGTAACGATGTGGAGGCTTATCTCACGAGGGGTAAGATAGATATAGGAAAATTAAAGAGACCTTTGGAGAAAAGAGAGCCACTTGTATGAATATCAAGAGCTCAGATGGAAACGAAGCAAAGAGGGGAAAGCAGAAAGGTGGAAGGAGTATATAGAGGGTCTATACAAGGGCGATGTACTTGAGGACAATATTATGGAAATGGAAGAGGATGTAGATGAAGATGAAATAGGAGATACGATGCTGCGTGAAGTGTTTGACAGAGCACTGAAAGACCTGAGTCGAAACATGGCCCCTGGAGTAGACAACATTCCATTAGAACTACTGACGGGCTTGGGAGAGCCAGTCCTGACAAAACTGTACCATCTGGTGAGAAAGATGTACGACACAGGCGAAACACCCCCAGACTTCAAGAAGAATATAATAATTCCAATCCCAAAGAAAGCAGGTGTTGATAGATGTGAAAATTACCGAATTATCAGTTTAATAAGTCACAGCTGCAAAATACTAACACGAATTATTTGTAGACGAATGGAAATACTGGTAGAATCCGACCTCGGGGAAGATCAGTTTGGATTCCGTAGAAATGTTGGAACACGTGAGGCAATACTGACTTTACGACTTATCTTAGAAGAAAGATTAAGGAAAGGCAAACCTACATTTCTAGCATTTGTAAACTTAGAGAGACTTTTGACAATGTTGACTGGAATAGTCTCTTTCAAATTCTAAAGGTGGCAGGGGTAAAATACAGGGAGCGAAAGGCTATTTACAATTTGTACAGAAACCAGATGGCAGTTATAAGAGTCGAGGGGTATGAAAGGGAAGCAGTGGTTTGGAAGGGAGTGAGACAGGGTTGTAGTCTCTCCCCGATGTTATTCAATCTGTATATTGAGCAAGCAGTAAAGGAAAGAAAAGAAAAATTTGGAGTAGGTATTAAAATCCAGGGAGAAGAAATAAAAACTTTTAGGTTCGCCGATGAGATTGTAATTCTGTCAGAGACAGCAAAGGACTTGAAAGAGCAGCTGAACGGAATGGATAGTGTCTTGAAAGGAGGATATAAGATGAACATCAACAAAAGCAAAACGAGGATAATGGAATGTAGTCAAATTAATTCGGGTGACGCTGAGGCAATTAGAGTAGGAAATGAGACACTTAAAGCAGTAAAGGAGTTTTGCTATTTGGGGAGCAACATAACTGATGATGGTCGAAGTAGAGAGGATATAAAATGTAGACTGGTAATGGCAAGGAATGCGTTTCTGAAGAAGAGAAATTTGTTAACATCGAGTATAGATTTAAGTGTCAGGAAGTCGTTTCTGAAAGTATTTGTATGGAGCGTAGCCATGTATGGAAGTGAAACATGGACAATAAATAGTTTGGACAAGAGGAGAATAGAAGCTTTCGAAATGTGGTGCTACAGAAGAATGTTGAAGATCAGACGGGTAGACCACGTATCTAATGAGGAGGTATTGAATAGGATTGGGGAGAAGAGAAGTTTGTGGCACAACTTGACTAGAAGAAGGAATCGGTTGGTAGGACACGTCCTGAGGCATCAAGGGATCACAAATTTATTATTAGAGGGCAGCGTGGAGAGTAAAAATCATTGTGGGAGACCAAGAGATGAATACAGTAAGCAGATTCAGAAGGATGTAGGTTGCAGTAGGTACTGGGAGATGAAGGAGCTTGGACGTGATAGATTAGCAGGGAGAGCTGCATCAAACCAGTCCCAGGACTGAAGACTATAACAACAACAACATTTCTTTCTCCTCCTGAGCTCCTTGAAGGCAGGAGTTGTTATCCGTTGCACCCTCTACCAGAATAAGTTCCTGTTTACCATTCATAACTACTCACCGTATGTCCTCAAAGTATCCCATAAGCAGTTTTTGCACTATTCAGTTAACCTCTTGTACTCTTCCACTGTTCTACCCACAGGCTCGTCTATGAACCGTGCAGCGTTATTTAAAGCATTCAGATAAAAGAGAGGAGCAGAGACGTATTTTTTAAGAACCGATGCTGCACCTACACTTCATGTTTTCTGTATACCCTCCCCGAATGGTCCAATCGATTAATACCAACATTATTCTTGCCACGTTCATGTCTATTACATCCGTTAGGTCCTTTCGCCACCAGTAGAGTTAAATACAGGCTTTGCAAATAATTACGATGGGACCATTGGGGTGGGTACACAGGAAATAGGTTTGGAATCTAGTAGATACAGTGGCGAGGAATAATTCGCGTCCACGACGTTGAAAAGGCTTCTTTAGAACCTGAGCAATGAAAATGATGGTACTTCAATATATGTGTTCGTAGTACGTAACTGCAAATGTTTTGTAGAAGACCTACTGTAATCGATGTATAATGATTAATCTGCCAGATACAATACCACGCAGACTACCTTTAACTAAGGAAAACAAGTATGCCTCAATCCAGAATCGAACCCTCAACTTCCTGCATGCCAACTCAAAACACCAAACTGCACAGCTCCACTGTGCTTCCAGATAGATGTGAGTACAGTGATGCCAGATTGCCAATCTTTAACATCCATTTACTCTCCGAAATATATGCAGGACGAAATTTTGTGACAATGCTAATATATGAAAAATCATGCTGCGAAGTTAGACTGCGGGAAATTTTCTTTGCCCTGTATATTTATTTATTTACTCTTAGTCTACAATTCACTGCTAATATATTTTATTGCTGAGATACTAATACTGGTTATTTTACTATTATTAACCCTCCGACTGTCGCGCATGTATCTGTGAGATACATGACCTACTTTTTCTCTAACATTACCGCAATGAACAGTGGTAACGGTTTGCTGGCCCACGACATCTGGTGTCATACCTTTCTTGTTGCTTCACAGGAATTTCCGTCTTATCTCGATACTGACAAGGTCATAAATGGCTTGTTATACCTTGCTGTTGTGTTCCGTGATGGGCAACAGAATGTTCACGATTTCCTGACAGCAGATGACCTTGGTCTGACCATGTCAGATAAACGTTTCCTGTTCCTAATAAGATGTGTTCGTTTTGATGATGGAGCTACAACACAAGAACGGCGCAAGACAGACAAATTAGCAGCCGTGAGGTAGATGTTCACCATGTGTTTGAATAACTGCAAGACACATTACTCCCTTGGTCAGAACGTCACAGTTGATGAGCAGCTACCAGCATTTCGAGGCCGGTGTGGATTTCGCCAGTTCATACCATCCAAACCATCTAAATATAGCATCAAAATTTTCTGCCTATGTGATGCCAAGCTTTATTATACTTACAACATGGAAATATATTGTGGATTACAACCAGAAGTACCCTTTCAGAATAACAACTCCGGCAAAGAAGTAGTTCTGAGACTTGCCGAACCAATATACCTGTATGAGACGGATAGAAACATTACTGCAGATAACTGGTTCACTAGTTTGGAGTTAATAAGAGAACTGCATAAAAGGAGACTGTCGTTTGTAGGCACAATTAGAAAAAACAAGAAGGAACTGCCATCGAATTTCGTAGCACCAAAAAGTAGACAGCAGTATGATAGCGTATTTGGCTACAGCAAGAATGAAACCCTTGTGTCGTATGTCCCGAAAAAAGGGAAAACTGTAGTCCTCCTTTCGAGAATGCATGTATCGTCAAGTGAGGTTTCGGAAGGTTTAGAGAATAAACCAGCAATTATTCTACGCTATAATGACACCAAATCTGGAGTTGGTGTAGTTGACAAACTCTGTGCAACCTACAATGTAGCTAGGTCAACAAGAAGATGGCCTATGGTGTTTTTTTTTTTTTTTCCACCTGTTGAACATTGCAGGCATCAACGCAAGAGTAATTTTCTTGGGCAACAAGAATAAATAATCCAATCGGCGCGAGTACCTCAAAACTTTGGCTCTGACACAATTGAAAAAAAAAGGTTCAAATGGCTCTGAGCACTATGCGAACTAGAACTTAGAATTACTTAAACATAACTAAACTAAAGACATCAGTCTACTGCAACATCATCTCAAAAGAAGAGACATTATTATGACTCTACCTGATGATATGAAATCAATGCTAGTAAAGTACAAACCTAAAGGAAAAGAGCAAGAAAACGCTGAACAATCATTGGAATCAGAAAAAGGTGCTAGTCATTCTACAGGGAGACGAAAAAGACTTGTCTCAGCAAGCATACATGTGAAAAAGGCGGTACACATCTTTCTTTGCTAAAGCACCAAAAAATAATTTGTGAACAATGTATTTCTGTAGAGGGAAATCAGTAAACGAGACATGCTTTGATCAGTTCAATAATTTATTTCTATCTACAATAAAATCAATTTTTATAAGAATTTCATCTACTTCTCCATTACAAAATGTCAAATATTCCTGTTAATTTGAAAGTGTAATGAGCCTGATTTTCACTTATGTATTTGTAAAATCTGTAACAATAAAGGTAACTGCAATTTAAAATAAAAACAAAAAAAGAACCTGTAAACAAACAAAAGACCACAAAAATCTTTGCATGTATCCACGAGATACATCGCGACTAGTGTTGTCATTAAAGTTGACGCGCCTGCTGGAGGGTTAATAACTAAAACTAACAATAAAAGACCTTCCGCAGTCCATCAAACAGCAAATCTGATTTAAAGTATTTTCCAATTTTCAGTAGCATCAGCTGAAAATATTTTACAGTTGTCAGTAGCAATGGCTGAGAATACTAACAGTTTTCAGTAGCTCTGGCTGAGAGTCTTTACAAATCAACGCAGCAGTAGCGCTCGTGAAGAATATATTTAGATGGATTGCATGCTGTCTACATTTTTTTTGAAAAAGGTAAACTGACTGTACGCTTGGCTGGAGTTGAAATTAAAAAGAAAAGCACTAGACTGTACACAACTCTCTTTTTTCATCTGAAGAGCTATTTACAAAACACCCATGAACCTGTCATGCAAATATATATTTACAACTGCACATTGTGCACAACAACACTATATATATATATATATATATATATATATATATATATATATATATATATATATATATATATATATATGCACTAGAAATATCTGCACTCCGATCAGTGTATATATTTGAACTTGAAATATCTGCACTCCGATCAGTGAACCATACTAGTCCAGATACACAACGACTGTGACATGCACTTTCACTCTGTCCAATTCACACACCACCCTCATCAAGTGAATACTGTGTGTATGTGCGAGTTTGAATCATGTCGCCGGCCGGAGTAGCCATGGGGTTCTAGGCGCTACAGTCTGGAACCGCGCGACCACTACGGTCGCAGGTTCGAATCCTACCTCGGGCATGGATATGTGTGTTGTCCTTAGGTTAGTTAGGTTTAAGTAGTTGTAAGTTCTAGGGGACTGATGACCTCAGATGTTAAGTCCCATAGCGTTCAGAGTCATCTGAACCTCTGTACAGTCACTGAAAATGGTCTTCAGTCTCCAGGCCGCTTGATGCCGCTTGATGCCGCTTGATGCCGCTTGATGCATGGGCTTTGCCTGCCGCTGGGTGGCACCTTCCAATATGCGATACACATACATTTTGGATCTTAGACCCACAAAGTCCACAATGAGTAACCAGTTCTCCATGTCTTGCATTAGGCCGAGAACTTTCTTGTTCTGTCAAGCTATACCATAAGAATTCTCTGCTGTGTATGAAGATGTGTCGAATTCTTCACCATGGCATCTCAATAGTCCGTGTGGATCATAGTTCTTCACACAATAGATGGAGCTTCCTGTAAACATATAAAGTATCTTAGGATCAACGAAATTAGGTTTTGAGAACTTCTAACGGAATCGGTACATGTGAAATGTACATAGATCTCGTATGCACATCCCCACATGCGCCGGAATCATGAACTTTTACATCCGTGTTCGACATCTCAATAGCAACTATGTTCTTGTTGAAGGTAGAGACCCGTCAGAAAGCTAGTCTGGCGATACACTTCCTTGAGCCCTAATGCCCATTCCAACAAGACCTGATAAGAATTTTGAGTTTTTTTCTCAAATTTTCCATTGCCTCCCTTAAAATTGCATTATTTATCAATTTATAAACATCGTTTTCTAAATAATTTTTCATGGATGCCCTCCATTTAATATTCAAATTTTCCATATTCCATTTAATATTCAAATCAAATCAAATCAATGTTCTTCATCAACCAGGGTGACTGCTTGAGCACATCTAACTGCAAGGAGGTCGATCTCAAAATCGAGATATTGCTGGACATTTCTGTAATGCATGATGTATCCCTGCCTCCCTCACCATTGTCATCAACTTAGGGATGGTCCCGCTTTGGGAACATAGCAGCAAACTGGTTTGTGCATCATGCAAATATCAGGGTATACGAAGTCTTTCTCCTCAACACACTCTACAACAGCATCAGCCGCCATGCCCTCGATTTTTTACATCCAATCCCTTGCATTCATTTTAAGGCACCCATCGCAATTCGCTATCGGTAGAGATTGTTGCATGACATGCCTATATATGTTAATGACATCTAAGTAGATGATGTAGCCAAAATCCATGAATGCGTTCAATCTCTCACCCATACATTGGTTATTCACCTTGGTATGTCTATGCACTCATTGGCAAAACATCCCCGCAGATCCCTCGCTCAAAGAAAAGACATATGTCAACATTGGTCAAAAGCTCAATGTTGGCATTTGTTTTCTTTAGCACTGAGTCCCAAGACAACCATGATGTTTAATAGAAGGCAGGATCCAGAGTATATGTGGCGGTGCATACACTTTCGAATTTCTCGAAAACATCCGACAGCAAGCGCACGTCAGTGTCCACACAAAGTCTTGCATATTCACCGAAATTTGGGATGCTAAGCTCCTGCCAAACATTTACAACATGCTTATGCTCTGCATCTGTCATAGTGTCACCTGTAAGGTTACTTGAGAACGCAGCTATGTAGCGAACTCTGGTTTCATTGAGTTTTACCATACTATCCCGATACTCGTATGAGAATCACTCCTTCATTGTCACGATCTGAAACTTTGCCTCATCACGAGTGCACCCCGGGTGAAATGCATAGCCTCCTGAGGGAGGTGCTTGCATAAAGCGTAGCGAGTCCAGGAAGCGGAGGGTAATTCTAGGCATCAGTCGTTTGGTAAATGAATTTCTCGACGCTATCAGGCAGGACACTGACAAAGTCATTCTCTGAACCGAATTTAGCCCAATGCTCAATGATAAAGTGAGCATCATACTCGTTTAGACTGTGGAAAAAGACAGGTATTTTTAGTGGTAACTGTTACTTCAGGTTACATTTGTTATGGACAGCACCATGGAACTTCCACATTGATGAAAATGTTCCATATGAGGAGTTTCCAATGCTCAATGATAAAGTGAGCATCATACTCGTTTAGACTGTGGAAAAAGACAGGTATTTTTTGTGGTAACTGTTACTTCAGGTTACATTTGTTATGGACAGCACCATGGAACTTCCACATTGATGAAAATGGTACATATGTGGAGTTTACACTTTCCAACATAATGGCTGCCCACAGATATGGCAGTCAACAGCCTTCATGTGCAAATTTTTATTCTTCCTTGACTCGAATGTTGGTTCTGTAAAGCTCATCAACCTCCCATGAAAGCTCATCCTACTCAGTGAGCGATCAAATACTGGGATTACCTCTGACATATGACTTGTGGTGGCTAAGACTTGAACCATATGTAAATATGGCCTCATATGCTGCCACATATGGCACATGTTTTTCTGTGAGGGTTGAATGCGACTAGTCTTCACAACCTGTCACAGGAGTGAGGAGGCATTTTAAATCAGTGTACAAAGGAACAACACTACTAGTTGTGGGCATGTTAAACTTTAAGAATTTTGTTTTCCTCAGTAGGCATTATAGCCCATACTAACTTCCTGGTAGAACAATTAATTCTATGTTCTGCAAGAAAGTGAGTTGTGGAAAAGTCTTCAGACACCTTAAACAAATATACTGTTTATGCCTGTGTTTACTGAGTTTGGGGTGAGAAGAGTGGGAACATGTCCCTGATCTGCAGTATTGAGAGTTGTATTTCTGCTTATCTTCTTCAGGTTCACATGCATCTTATGCTGACCTGCAAATGCCAAAAAACGTACGAGTCCCACGACTCTGTTCGAATCTTCACCATCATCAGACCTGCACTTGTTCAGGGTTTAAACATGAAATACTATACTAGTATTACGTGCTTCAAATTTGTTCTGGAGTTGAATGCGGAACGTGATAGTGTCGAAGTTATAAAATGTACAGACGTCAATGCATCCACCGTATCGAGATCAGCGCACTGGATGCACATTACAATTTCTCTCACAAGCCAGGATTGATCAAGAAAAGCAATACTGATTTTAACATTTATATGTGCTTCTTGTTAGCTATATCATCAGGTAGATTGATATAGCTGGACTCTCCTTTGTTTGCATCATGGACATCCATATGAATGTGAAGGTGTGTTACTTGACTGAGTGCTTTACCTCTGTCATGCTTCTCAGAAAACTTGTCTTATACAGAGCCAAAGGTGAAATCTTTAAATAATATAGAAATTGAAGTGTTCCATGTACCACTTCACGTCTCCCTCAAATATAGATGATGCTGGTGTCCTATGCAGCACGTTTGAGGTGGAGAGTGGATCCATAAACTAACAACACAGCACCGCACTGTACTTGATAGAGTGGTTCATCTACATCTACATGGATACTCTGCAAATCACATTTAAGTGCCTGGCAGACGTTTCATTGAACCACCTTCGCAATTCTCTATTATTCCAGTCTCGTATAGTGCGCGGGAAGAAGGAACACCTATATCTTTCCATACGAGCTCCGATTTCCCTTATGTTGTCGTGGTGATCGTTCCTCCCTATGTAAGTCGCATTCGGAGGAGGAAGTTGGTGATTGGAATTTCGTGAGAGCATTTCGTCGCAAAGAAAAACGCCTTTATTTTAATGATGTCTATCCCAAATCCTGTATCATTTCTGTGACACTCTCTCCCATATTTCGCGATAATGCAAAACGTGCTGCCTTTCTATGAACTTTTTCTATGTACTCAGTCAGTCCTATCTGGTAAGGATCCCACACCGTTCAACAGTATTCTAAAAGTGGACGGACAAGCGTAGTGTAGGCAGTCTCCTTAGTAGGTCTGTTACATTTTCTAAGTGTCCTGCCAATAAAACGCAGTCTTTGGTTAGCCTTCCCCACAACGTTCTCTGTGTGTTCCTTCCAATTTAAATTGTTCGTAATTGTAATACCCAGGTATTTAGTTGAATTTACGGCTTTTAGATTAGACTGATTTATTGTGTAACCTAAGTTTGACGCGTTTCTTTTAGCACTCATGTGGATGACCTCACACTTTTCGTTATTTAAGGTCAGCTGCCACTTTTCGTACCATTTCGATATTTCTTCTAAATCGTTTTGCAGTTTGTTTTGATCTTCTGATGACTTTATTAGTCGATAAACGACAGCGTCATCTGCAAATAACCGAAGACGTCTGCGCAGATTGGCTCCAAAACGTTTATATAGATAAGGAACATCAACGGGCCTATAAGAGTACCTTGAGGGAACGCCAGAAATCACTTCTGTTTTACTCGATGACTTTCTGTCAATTACAACGAACTGTCACAGGAAGTCACAGATCCAGTCACATAACTGAGACGATATTCCATAAGCAGGGAATTTCACTACGAGCCGCTTGTGTTGGTACAGTGTCAAAAGCCTTCTGGAAATCCAGGAATACGGAATCGATCTGAAATCCCTTTTCAATAGCACTCAGCAAATCAGCAGGGGAAGGGACGATTTCAGAAGCCCTCCTGCAGCTCTGCACCCCTGCTGCTGGGTTCTCAAATCGCAAGAATGACATTCACTCATCAAAAGCATCATCAGTCATGACATAGCTTAGCTGTGGCAAATTGTTACTAACCTGGTGCAGATCACAATTAAGACAGGAGAGGAAAATGCTCCCAATGTGTGATACACTGTGAGTTGTAGTGAGTGGTCGGATTTATCATAAGTGAGGGTTCACGTCATTCCAATGCTAACAACAAAGCTGTGGAGACTCCATGCATTGGGGCATTGCAATGAGACCTACCCCAGAGGTGCCAGGCTGCTGGTGTGCTGGACGATAGGGTGAAGCGGGCCACCACAGAGACAACAGGGCGCTGGCGACCAGATGTGCAGGGATAGGTGACATCCACAGCTGCCACAACAGCGCAGCACCTTTGGTGATGGCAGGCATGCCAGCAGCATCAGGGGTAGAGGTAGTGGTGGGAGTGGCAGAGGCGGAGGTGCCAGCTGCGGCAGTAGTTGGGATGGTGGAGGCGTTGGTAGAGGTGGCAGTGGTTGACACTGTGACCGCAATTTGAGCAGCAGCTAGTGTCTTCCAAACAGGTGACACATGGCTCAGAGGGACATGATTCACTTTCACCAGCTGCCTTATTTTACCTTTCTCAGCACGTTTAGAAACTTACCCAAAAATTTTGGCATGTGAAAAAAATGGTTCAAATGGCTCTCTAAGGACATCACACACATCCATGTCCGAGGCAGGATTCGAACCTGCGACTTTAGCAGCAGCGCGGTTCCGGATTGAAGCGCCTGGAACCGCTCGGCCACAGCGGCCGGCCCACACGGTCTCCTTCACTCTTTCCCTAGCATTGTTCTGTCACTATCAACCATCTTCCACAACCACTGTGTCCCTTTCTTTTTCTCATAGTGCCACTGTCTCCTTCGCCCTTTCTGTTGAACAGCCACTGTCTACTATCTTCCATTAGTTATTACTTTTCCGTATTTCTGCCACTGTCACCCTCTTCTTCTCTCACAGAGCACAAAAACCCGAGTATCTACACATGACAAAATTTTTGGAAAATTGTTAAGGGGGCTGAAGAAGATGTAATAAGGAAGCTGCTATCCAACTTTTCAGTCAGAGAGTTTTAAAATAGCAAGAACATATTCACATTTTTCCGCGTGACTGGATACTTTTCCTGATGGTTCTCATCTTTTCTGTTTCAGCAGGGCATGTAACTCATATGAAAAGAAATGTATTGATAAGTGAAACTTATAGAGATTACTTACGTGAAATTGAAATAACGCAAAGTTAATTTCACTCCTCTGACCGGATTTTATGAGCACAAACGTTTGTATGTGCTTCAGCACTACAACATGGGGTAACTAGAGGATAACGGAGACACTTCACTGCAAATATTAACACAGCACAGATAAGTAGCTTTATAAACTATATTTTTGCCTGGATTTCATGTGCATATTTTACGTTTACAAGCAGAGTAACTTGAAGCTTCTGTATAAAATTAGTAAGAAAACTTTTAAGGTTCTTTTGAGATCGGGATCTCAGGAATACATAGTAAAAATTACAGCAATTTGCTGTGCATAGCGGTCTCGGAATCTGTGGCTTGGTTTCGGTACACAAAACCAGGGTTTAGGGGTCTTTCTCGGTAACGGATGAAGAGTTTCGAAAACGAGGAGAAGCTTTTGTATATATATGCCAGAGAATATTCAGAAATTTGCTGCCGTTATTTATTAATTCTATTTCGCCTCATAGCGGATTTTAGGGTAAGTTGGGATCTCTGCATCGTAAGAACAGATAAATATATCAAGAAAATTTTCAAGGGTTTTCGAGATCGGGATCTTAAGAATACATCGTAAATATCATCCATACGGTGACGGCGAAACTACAGTAGAAAAAACATTTTCGTGGGGTTTTCGGAGGAATCACTCATGAACTAACTGTAACTCCCATTAAGTCGCCGTAGATCACATCGAATTTGAAAACAAGCAACCGGTTTGCTCTGGTTGCCTAAGTAAGAGTAAGTGTGTAATAATCATACTCTGTACTGCAAAACAGTGACACCAAGACGATCCTTCTGTTCGGTACAAATTGTCTCTTGCCCAAGGGCTATCCAGAACACTTGACCCTACCTTTTTATTAGAAATAGAACACCAGGTATGAGCAGCGGAATGCCCCGTTTTTACACACATCAAAAATAGTTTTGCAACACACCGATTCCCAGAACTCCTGAAGACAGACGTTGACTGTGGATATTGTATCACAGATATGGTCCCTTTGACTGTTCAGATATGTCACTAAACCCGCCCAAAGATGTAAACAACCATGCATGAGCAGCGCCTATTAGACAGAGTAGATCCGACAGCCGATCAGTTAAAGTCATTCCACCAGGAAGGAGGTACACGGCTCGTGTTGTCTGTAGTTCAACCATGCTTAGACAGTCAAACCCGCGGTTCGATCGCGTCCGGATTGTTACTTCATGCCAGGAAGGGCTCTCAACAAAGGAGGTGTCCAGGCCTCTCAAAGTGCACTAAAGCGATGTTGTTCGGACATGGAGGAGATACAGAGAGACAGCAACTGTCCATGACAAGTCTCGCTCAGGCCGCCCAAGCGCTACTAGCCCATTGGATGACCGCTACCTACGGATTATGGCTTGGAGGAACCGTGACAGCAACGCCAACATGTCGAATAATGCGGCCACAGGACTTCGCTTACGACTCAAACTGTGTGCAGTAGTCTGCGCAAATGCGCAAATGCGCAAATACACTCCCGACGTAAATGGCGAGGTCAGTGTTTGCAACCACGACACAATGCAGCGCCGTACAGAAGGGCCCAACATCATGGCGAATAGACCGCTCAGGACTGGCATCACATTCTCTTCACCGATGAATGTCGCATATGCCTTCAACCAGACAATCGTCGGAGACGTGTTTGAAGTCAACCCGGTCAGGCTGAATGCCTTAGACACATTGTCCAGCGAGTGTAGCAAGGTGGAGGTTTCCTGCTGTTTTGGGGTGGCATTATGTGGGGCCCACCTACGCCGTTGGTGGTCATGGAAGGCTCTGTAACGGCTGTACAATACGTAAATGTCATCCTCCGATCGACAGTGCAACCATGTCGTCAGCTTATTGGCGAAGTATTCGGCTTCATGGACGACAATTCGCGCCCACTTTGTGCACATCTTGTGAATGACTTCCTTCGGGATAACGACATCGCGCGCCCGGGTTCCCGGGTTCGATGCCCGGCGGGGTCAGGGATTTTCTCAGCCTAGTGATGACTGGGTGTTGTGTGATGCTCTTAGGTTAGTTAGGTTTAAGCAGTTCTAAGTTCTAGGGGGCTGATGGCCATAGCTGTTAAGTCCCGTGGTGCTCAGAGCCATTTAACGACATATCTCGACTAGAGTGGCCAGCATGTTCTCCAGACATGTAACTATCGAACATGCCTGGGATAGATTGGAAAGGCTCTTTATGGACGTCGTGACCCACCAACCACTCAGAGGGATCTACGCCGAATCGCCGTTGAGGAGTGGGACAGTCTGGACCAACAGTGCCTTGATGAACTTGTGGATAGGATGCCACTGCTCCCTGATTCCGTGCTACCTAGAATGGAGGAGATAACTGTGTTTAAGATATGGCATCACTTGCACAGACCAGGCATACTACCTTAGGGATTTTCAATTGCAGGCCTTTCACTTTTTATAGCATACTGGAATGTGCCTTACATAGGTACTATGATAGTTTCGACAAGTGCCAAATTACCTCCGTCATGTTGGAGCGGACTCGAACAAAAGTAATAACCAAGTTATAGATTCATTAAACATATCTTGTTTATTTTAATACCAGTATCAACTTTGTAAACATGTTATAGTAGTCGATTGTTTTTTTACTGATTACAGTATCTTAATTTATAGCTGCGTGTGGCATTTGCATACGAAATAAAATACGTTAGAGTGCCGCCCGCAAATATATAATTATATTTCCAGAAACAGTTCTTTTCACAAGCAAAAATGTCTTGGATCATGGGTACAGATATGCACTGAGGCGCCAAATAAACTGGTATAGGCTTGCGTATTTAAATACAAAGATATGTGAACAGACAAAATAGCGCGCTGCGGTCAATAACGCCTATGTAAGACAAATGTCTGGCGCAGTTGTTGATCTGTTACGGCTGCTAAAATACCAGGTTATCAAGATTTAAGTGAGTGTTTTAGTCGGCGCAAGAGCGATGGGAAACAGCACGGCCGCGTTAGCGATGAAGTGGACATTTTCCAGCAGGACTATTTCACGAGTGCACCGTGTATCGTGAATATTGGGAATTCGGTAGAGCATTAAATCGCCAACCTCGCTGCCACCGGAAACAGATCCTGCAAGAACGGGACCAACGGCGTCTGAAGAAAATCATTAAACGTGGCGGAAGTGCAACTCTTCTGCAGATTGCTGCAGATATCAATGCCGGGCCATCAACAAGTGTCAGGGTGCTAATCATTCAAAGCAATAAAATCGTTACGGGAGTTCGGAGCCGAAGGAACACTCGTGTACCCTTGATGACCGCACGACACAAAGCTTTACGCCTCGCCTGGGCCCATCAACACCGAAATTGGATAAACACCGACACTGGACTCTTGATGACTGGAAACATGTTGCCTGGTCGGACAAGTCCCGTTTCAAATTGTATCGAGATGATGGACGTGTATGGGTATGGAGACAACGTCATGGCTCCATGGATCCTGCATATCATCAAGGGACCGTTCAGTCTGATGGAGGCTCTGTAATAGCGTGGTGAGTGTGCTGTTGGAGTGATATGAGACCCCAGATGCCTTTAGATATGACTCTGACAGGTGACACGTACGTAAGCATCCTGTCTGATCACCTACATCCATTCATGTCCATTGTGCATCCCGACTGACTTGGACAAATCCAGCAGGACAATGCGACACTCCGCAAGTCCATAATTGCTACACAGTGGATCCAGGAACACTCTTCTGAGTTTAAACACTTCCACTGCCCACCAAACTCCCCAGACATGAATATTATTGAGCATATCAGGGATGCCCTGTGTAGGTCTGTTCAGAAGAGATCTCTGGCCTCTTACGGATTTATGGATAGCCCTGCGGGATCCTTGGTGTCAATTCTCTCCAGCACTTGTCGAGTACATGTCACGTCGTGTTGCTGCCTTCTGCGTCCTCGAGGGGGCCCTACGCTATATTAGGCAGGTGTACCAGTTCTTTGGCTCTTCGATGTACGTAAATATAAGTTTTATCATACTGCAAACTCACGTCTACTTGCTTGTTTGATTTTATCATTTGATATTATTGAGTCTAGGTTTCATTGGTACCTACTATGGGCGCTCGTGTTTTTCATTATATTTTTGGTAGCTACTGCCTACACCGCGAGGTGGCGCAGTGGCTAGCACACTGGGCTCGTATTCGGGAGGACGACGGTTCAATCCCGTGTCCGACATCCTGATTTAGATTTTCCGTGGTTTCCCTAAATCGCTCCAGGCAAATGCCGGGATGGTTACTTTGAAAGGGCACGGCCGACTTACTTCCCCGTCCTTCCCTAATCGAATGAGACCGATGACCTTGCTGTCTTGTATCCTTCCCCAAACAACCAAACTCCAACCCCAACCAGTTACTGCTTGAAGCTACCTCTCACTGCTTGCTATTGCTAGTGACAACAGATTATACCTTTCCAGTTTTCTTAGGTTTTTAATTATCCACCTCAATCAAATATAATCAGTTATTGGAATTCAGTTTGACTGGGAATGAACGAAGGTTTCCTTCCACAAAATCAACACAGGGTTCTTGCTATACACGAAGTTAGCAAAATAATACGGAAAATCATCTCAAATCACTCTATATCCCATCCAATAATTGTTCCAACAATCACTCTCGCATAGTACCTACGATTTCTCAATGTTTAGTCTCTTTAGCAGTAGACGTGCAAAACTATATTCATTGCGGGGTCGCAAAATAAACCCATGGAATATTAAAATTGACCTCTTTAAACCATTGGGATTAACTTTTTAACCTATTCAATAATGATTAGTGGAGAGTAAGAGCTGGTAAAACTTTCAAATTTTATAGCTCAAGACTCCTTTATGTGTTCAGCGCGAAGTGCACGCAGCACTATCACACAAAGAAAATATCACCAAAACTAAGAAAAATATGTAATCCTGTACGTAGAAATTAATTATTTTATCCGCTCTGTTAAGTGAAAAACTTTGATCTAGTGATTTCCAAACATAAAAGTTCCAAGCTGAGAGCCAGCACCACACGATAACTGTCGTAACTATACTACTACAATCATGTAAATTGTTAAAAGCAAGGAAATTACCAAGTCTTCGAGCGTTTTACTATATATGTGGACTAAAACTAACACGTTTCGAGTGTGATCCAAGATCATATAGCACATTTTTTTTCTTATTTTCCTTTGCATACCATTACATCCGACTCGGAGACATTCGCATTTTGAGCGCTAAAGTTACACAGTATCTAAAAAAAGATACGGCGCACCCCAGTTTTAGCTCTTGGGGGGAAGAAGTCTCTCATTTACTGACCTAACTGATACCCTCTAAACTATGAATAAGTTGTGAATAGGCCTGCAAAAAGTTTGCTCAACCTTACACCCATATTTCTCTTCACAAAAACACCATCCTCTACTCATCTGTGGTTAGTCCTGTCTTCTCTACAAACCAATCATTTTCATGGGACGATAAGGAGAGAACTAAGGAAGTGTGACTAGTAAAATAAAGCACAGTTCAAAGGCATTTTCAGACCGGTGTGGCCATTGTGAGAACGAATTATCTCGTATAGCCTCTCCTTGTGCCACCACAGTATCCGATATCCAGTATCCAGTATAACAGTTTCTTGTATTACGAACCGGGTAGGCTTGAAAAGAGTGTACGAACAGTACCGCTTCAGTGCGTAATATTAGTACCTTAAATCACAAATCCACGAACTACTTAAAAGTATCTTCCAGAGAATCGAACTATAACGAGGAAAATATATGACGTAGCTACTATATGTCCCCACCAAGTAAATCAATCGTTAAGAATTCCTATGGTGAACACGATGTTTCTAGCGGAGCTGCATCTCAAACAAAGGCCAAGGAGCAGAGCAGCATCGATGAGTCACGTAATGTAATGGATTTCCATTGAAGTGTAATCAAGTTCACTTCTCCAGAGACAGGGTAGTCATTACTGCAAATGAGGTACATGCAAACAGCTCACAAATACAGCCTTGACTCCCTGAACTATTTTTTTCCCGCGCTGTCATATAGACGTGATGTCGTCGGGCACTTCACGTTTAATCTTTGACGGCCGCTGCTCATTTCGTGTGAGCGGCAATTTAGGGTAGGCTGTAATCAGGATGCTCGCTGGGTGCCACTGGAGGCCGTTTCGATCTCCAGATGGGCGAGACCTGCCGTCCAGCGTCGTCTCGGCGTTCCAATGCTAATAACGTGGACGCAGAGGCGAAACTGCCGTTATACACCTTCATACGCTTGCTACTGTATGTTGCTCTTCATACTGTCATGTATAGGAACGTCCTGTTTTTGGTGCGTCTGCGTCTATGCCTGAACTCTGCGAGAAACCTTACGTTCTGTAGTGGCGAGTACTTCAGAAACCACTATCAATCTCGTCTTTTCCTGGTATATTTGCGGACTGTGTGTGGGAAGCCCGTCTCCCGTCAGGCATCGTGTGAACTCTAGTTCCTCTGATTTTATCGTAATGATGAGTTCACAAGATGTGTGTACGAGAAAGTAATACGTCGAGTGAACCCTTTTCGGTTCTGCATTGCCGGAATTTGAATAACAAGCCTCTCCGTAACGCACATCAGCGATCGCATAGAGTCTGCCACTGCAGATTTAGTGAGCAGCTCCGTAAAGCTTTCTTCCTTACCAAACGAAGTCGCGATGAAATGTGCTACACTCCTTGGATTTACTCTGATTCTTCTATTAATGGAACCCCGTGCTGCTTCCAGACTGACATACAGTGTTGAAGAAACGGTCTAGAGAGTGTTTTGTCCGCCAGTTCTTTTGTGGTTTCCATGTGATCATTTCAGTGAGTCTCAGCATGACAATTGCTGTTTTCTACAAATTTTAAGGTGTCTGTAATATTCCCCTAACATTTACAAATAATTTAAGTTGCGAGCTGTTAGAGATGATTTTGCTTTATTGCGGGGCACTTAGCAGCTGCCAAACATTTTTCTGTTCTAGCAGAATTTTCGGTGTGTCTTCCACTAGTCGCGGCGCTTTTAAAAATATTCTCCTATGCGAGTTTGCATGTACGCATTTGTGACACAATTTTCCGTTTAGACATAAATTGATTAACTGAACGTTTAGGAGTATTTTTATGTGCTAACGTATGTGAAAGTTACGACGTTGAGAAACAGTTACCCAAATTCAATGAAGCTCTGAGAATACGTAGTAGGCAGATAGTAGGAAGAGCCCTCTTTTGATATCAAACAGATATGCAAATTAATTAAGTTGATCAATTAATTACCCCCAAAGCCCAAACTCCACCCAGCCCCACTCCGGGATGATGTCATGCGTTTTCCTCAGCGGCACGTGTGTCGCCGCCAGAAACTCCTCCCCACCCCTCCCCCTCCGACACCACCCCAATTTTCGGGAATTTCAAATTTTCGTGGGAATTTCTTTTTCTCAGGGCTACGCTGACGTCCCACCCTAACATTCACCCTGGAATTGCTGGGGATTAAAAATGGCGGCGCCCTTTCTGGGACTCAATCCCTGGGGTTTCTGGATGCAAAGCCCAAGTGCACCCCTAAACACAAGGAAACTGCCCAGATCCAAGATGGATGATTGGTTTAGTACACTTAATTTATTTTGGTTGGGAAACAAAAGTAAAGATCGATCCCGATTTCTTAATTAATCACAAAGATCGGGCCTAATTACATAACTATGTGCGTAGCGGTACACAGGGAGCACCTAAAATCACAATACAACTCAAAAATTCACGATGCCATACAACTGGTGTTATCCTGCTGGGAAAAATATCACAATACCACTCGAAACTAGTGGCAGGCGTATTCAAACTCTACCATTCATCTACAAGCTGGTGGGGCATTGCTGAAATGAATGGTTCTGTCTTTATTTTTTGGCGGATATTGTGTTTCGTTGATGATGGTGGTGTTGGACAGAAAATAGGTTAATGTAAGTATATTACCTGTAAGCATACAGTTGTTTGACATCAGAGTTAACGACAGACGCCTCCTCCTGCATTGTTCGTCAATCAAGCTGCAGCCCATTACTCACGTTTGACCACAAAGGTTAGTGTAAACCCAGTCACTGGTGGACTGTCTAACAGAACGGAAACGTAGATACAAGTCAGTTGATAGCACAAAACATTACGCAGTAGCAGGTGCACTCCTAAACAGTTCTGCAGCACACCTTATGATGGCAAAGTGGTCTCTTGCCGAACTATTGTGCCCTTGGACACTGACATCCAACAGTTCCCAAGTGAAATGTTTCGCTCTCTTGCAGTTACAGGATTCACATTCCTAGATATGTGGTGATCTGGCTTTATACACCATTGTGAGATCAACTATCTCACGTCTACCGCCCGTGAGGCTCAACATTACAGTGGTTGTAAGATTAATGTCGTTGCAGTGTAGGTAACCAGCAGTCACGTTACACTATCTTTCCCTCTCTCTCGCATTTCTCTCCCATTTGATGGCCAGCGAGGTCTTCCGATGTCACGCCGTTAGAGTTCTTTCTGTGGTGGTACGCCAAGGACAGCGTGTACGCAACGCTACCGGTCATTGACATTGCTACCCTTCGTGTACGAATCATTGTAGCCACCAAAGTTGCTGGAGCTGCAACACAAACCCATAAATGGGCAGCTTCGATGCCAATAACGTGGGCGCAAAGGCAAAACGTCAGCGATGATAAAATCAGAGAAGTTATTCGTACGAAGATCAGCTGACTGTCGAACTTTCGCCATACCATTCGCAATAGAACAAGAAAATATGGAAACGACAGTGGTATGAGGAACACTCTCCACCACATAAAATAAGGTTCCTTGCAGAGTCAGATGTAGATGGAGGAACAGACAGTCAAACAGACGGAGGTAAAGGGAATTAACGGATATGTGAAAATCGCACCCAGTGAAAATCGCACTCAGCCAGAAATCTGTGAAATTCGCACTCAGTTTTGCTGGAAGCTACCTGCTCAAGGACAGAGCCTACCTGCGTCCCCGGGAGTTGTCATCCACCGGAAACGATCCCTGTGCGACACGGCACTCGGGAAGTCCTCGTCCACTCAAGTGGCTGACCGCTTGGCTAGTCACTGTCAGTGTGAATCTAACTTTCGGAGTGTTCAGCTCGTTCGCCTATTTCTCTGTCTGCTTATATGTTCGATATGGAACTGTCAACAACCAACAACAACTATGTGCCCACTATGGCACTTACTCGTACATCGTAAAGAGAACCAAGGCAGGTGGGACTGTGATATTGCGCTGTTCGAAACATAGAACAACATATTGTCGAGTAATTCTTAAGACCAAAGACTGTATCGTGCTTAGTTCAAACGAGCATCAATGTGGGGCATGAGATGTTCCTCGCTTGGAAGTAAAGAATACGTTGAAACAGGCGAAAAAGAGATCATGAGAGGAAGAGACTTCGCTTTCTAAAATATATTTCGAAGAGTTAGGCGACTTGCACACTCGAGGGTCTGACTTTTTATCTAAATGTCAGAACAGCGAGCAATGGAGAAGATATTACCGGGCCAAATCACACAGCAATCAGAAACAGCCAGGAACATGACTAGAAGTTGATCTCCAAGCACAGTTACTAAATATGAATGACGGCAACAGTTTTCTTTTAACTGTTGACAGCTTTGGAGATAGGATCACAGTTTTTAGCGGGAAAGCAGAAAGAGAGGCTCGAAAGATTATACAAGACTTTTCTATGGATAGGACCTTCAAATGCTGTAAGAAGCAATTTTCCCAAATATATACTAGTTATGCAGACTTCGGAAGTCAAAGTACGAAACAAACATGTATGATGTGGCTTTTGCATTCTTACCAAACAAAGTATAAGAAACATGTATCAGGCTTTTGCGCAAGGTTGTGGAAAATGTATCAGAATGGAAACCTAATAATGTCACCGTTGATTTCGAATCATCTGCGATTTCTGCCCTAAAAGTTGTGGTTCCGTCAGTTCAAGTGTATGGTTGCCATTTCCATATGAAGAAATCTGTCTGGGGGAAAGTGCAGCGCTTGCAATTTACTTGCGAATACAGAGAAAACGAAAAAGTAAGGCTGTCGATTCGCGCGTGTGCTGCTCTGGCGTTCCTTCGACCTGAAGATGTCTGTGATGGCTGGTTCGAGATACATTCACAAGCACCGGATATCGCCAAGCTTTCTCAGTTTTTCGACCATTTTGCAAACAGACGGTGGGAAAGTGACGAAAACTCGATCAGCCTTTGGAACTGCGACAGACGGAGCCTTCGTACCACCAACGCTTTAGAAGGTTTGCACAACAAAACTAATAATCTTCCCGCAAAACCGAATCCTGAAATTAAAGACGTGATCGAGTGTATGAAGACAGAAGTAGAGAACGTTTATACCAGAGCTGCTAGTTATTTAATGTTGGCTGATAAGTTTCAAATGGTTCAAATGGCTCTGAGCTCTATGGGACTTAACTTTTGAGGTCATCCGTCCCCTAGAACTTAGAAGTAATTAAACCTAACTAACCTAAGGACATCACACACGTCTATGCCCGATGCAGGATTTCAACCTGCGACCGTAGTGGTCGCGAGGTTCCAGACTGTAGCGTCTAGAACCGCTCGGCCACTCCGACCGGCTGGTAAGTTTCGGGCTTTGCCTATTTTCAGATGCCATACCTTAAAGAAAAGAAAATTTGTAATGAGTCGATGCGTCTAATGTGGATAATAAATGCAGCCTCTCAGTAGTAGTATGGTTCATATGGTAAATACTTATGTATTTTGTGTTTAGGATGTGTTTGGTGTGGACAGTTCTATTTATGTCATTACCCTTAAATTTATCTCAGATCAGCGTTAAAATATGTCTCAATTGTAATCACACCAACTGTATTATGTTAAAATATCTGCATTATATATATTTTCCTTAATTGTTGTGTCTTCATTACACACCATGACGTGATTCACGTGACAACAATATTTGATATACAATGGAGAAGTTTCTCAATGAACTACAATGTGTGTCACGCTGGCTTATTTATTGTAAATATTATCAAAATTTTGACAGATGTTGATGGAACGAATTTTATTATGTCTTATATAATCTTTGATGTATTCGATTTACTTCGCGATTGTATTAAGTTCAATGACTATATCCAATGTGTTCCATCACATAACAGTTGTACATTTAATTTTTCATTTCCTTTCAGCACTATCTGAAAGCAAATATATTGTTCAATTTTTATTTCAATTAAATCTACAGATAACAATATTCTGCTGTTATAATTTTCACTGAACATATTGCGATCCACATACTGATTAAAGTGCTCTTCAAGGTTTCTATGAATCGTTTGTAGTCGCGTATTTGATGATCAGCCTTTCAGATGCTGATTAAGGTGGTATGGAAATTTTCTACGATTTTTCTGCTGCCCGATTTTGTTTGTTGATTTAACATTTGTTCTGGGAGCTTAGTTGCGTGAATCCAGATTTATACAGGTATTTCTCCAAGCATGACCCTCAATTGGCCTTCGATGACATCTGTAAATTAGTGAAATTATATCGATATTTTCAATGGATTATGTATTACTTTCTGAGATGCGTGCTGAAAATTGAGAGATTATTTTCGCATCTGTTTATGTATCCTGTATATCTCGTCTTATGGGGACCTGGAGTTCAACAGGCTGCATATCTACGCCTCCCATTCATCGCCTGTTACTTTTGATCTACAATACGAACTGTGGTTTTGCACCAACCCTGAATAACATTAACTAAAGCTGTACAAGAAAAGCTATTTGATTATCTGTTGTAGTTTAAGAAATAATACGTTCTGTATAATAGACGGTTCACTTTGGAGGAATTTGGTGCACATAGCTCAAATCATTGCGAAGATAAATGATCCTAATGTCCTGAAAATGCAGTTCCAATAAAATGAGAAAAGATTGTTCTCAGAGTTTTTGACACACCGTATGCCTTTTTCAGAATTTCCAGCAGCTTTATTCTTGCTGTCCAGCAGCTTCTTCATCCTCTGTAGACTTTTACAGGAAGCTTTTCCTTACTGTGGACCGCTGGTGCTGACTTTTGCAACCCTTTCGGCTTCAGCTAGTTACTGGCAATCTTTGGCATTCAACACCGCTGTCATCTTATTTTCTCGTTGGATGCCTAATTTGTCTATTAGTTTTGTCTTGCTAATTACACCATCACTGAAACAGATGACAGCATCCATTACACCTGGGTACTGTCACTCAAACAATCACCTTTTTTGGTACTCTTTGCCACATGCATCTGTTGAAACTCTCATTAGGATTTGGTGTATGGCCGCACAGACATTTGTTACGTAATTTTGTATCACTATATTGGCTCTCTTGTTTCCATGACTGTGGCAGGCAAGAAATGTTTATGGTGATGTTTCTTGCCTGTCGCTTGAGCTGAGCTGGTATGCAGACTTTTGTCTAAAGAGCGTTTAAGGCTAAATCAACAATTGAAAAGTAGATAAAAAATAATTTTTTTGAAACTGAGAAATTGACCTTTCAGATGGTGACAAAAATATATTTTCGAAAATTTATTTCACATCCAGGTCCTATTAAACGTCCGTCTGTCCAACGTAGGCCTTATTACATTCGTTGCGTTCGTCTTTTTAACTGCCAAAATAGTTATATCGTCATGATTTGGCTACTGTATAAATGATGTTGGTGACGAGTGTGTCAAAATTGTGATAATGCCTGCAATAACTAAGCCAACGTAATCCCATGAGAACAAATTCTCCACTGCATATACTCGTAAAATATCGTTGTCATGTGGATCACATGATGCTGGGTAATGAAGGTATTATAATTAAACATATATGTATTGCACATAAATTAACACAATACGGTATAGTAAGATGTAAATATAATTGTGACATCTTCGAATGCAGATCTGAGATACATTCAAGTGTGGTAACATAAATAGAACTGTCTACACCAAACATATCCTAAATACAAAATATGTGAATAGTTACCATATGAACCATATTATTTATGATACTTCTACTATCTACAATCAACACATCCACTACTAACAGATTTTGTTATGTGTAAGAAGTGGCTTGTGAAAATGGGCTAAGTCCGAAACTAGTCAACCAACACTAAGATATTAATTAACAACTTTGTTGCAAATGATTAAAAATGTCTTTTCTTCCACATTTTTTAGCTTCTAGTCGCGACGAGCTTCCAGTCGCGACGCACTGAAAAATTTTATATCTTTTTTCATTTCTCATCCATATTCCCTTGGTATAAGGCATCTGCAATGCTTTGGTGGAAGGGCTCAAAGAATTTATTAAAGCAGCAGACCTGAGTTGACCAGAGTTATAGGGTGAGAACAGTAAAGTATACAACCATCGCAATGAAATAGTAACGGTTTACAATTTGATGCCATTTTAAAACGCGTGATGAAGCTTCAGAAACGTTCAGGCATCTTAATAACCACTGTAGAATAAAACTTCCGTTCATTACTGCAGATCTTCTAAAACGATAGCAGTGAGAACGTCCTTTTTCAGAATTCGCTCTTTGTATGCATTACTTTCTGTTTCTTTCTCTGTAGTTGTATTTATCGGGTTCATGGATTTCTCGTTGTCCTAATTTTATATACCTGTAGCTGCTTCTGTATTCTTGGAGCAATGGTTCGTGTAATTCATTAAACGAAACTTATCTCCAAGAACGAAATAATGCTGTTTCTCGTGACTTGACACAGCAGCACTATCGGCTGAGGAAGAAGAATAGAGCAGAGTGAAAGGTAAACACATACAGACAAGAACTGAGACGGGTATGGCCTCGGCACTGACGTGTTGTAGCAATGTTGCTGGCAATACTATTGCGACCACACATTGCCATAAAATAAGGCCTTCGGTTGTTCTACCTGCCGAGCGGTGATTCTACCTGCCGGGCGGAGATCGGACGAAGAGATTAAAGGACATTTCCTTGACAGTTTCTAGGTGCGAACTGCACTGGCTCAGAATTTCAATGGGTGCGAATTTAAGGACACCAGAATTAACGTCCTGTGTCCAGTCGACTATATTGAGCTTGGAGATTTCCATCACAGTGCAGTAGATTAATGCAGAAACACGTAATGGTACGAATCTCGCAAAAAGGTAATGGAGTCGCAAGCAGTGCTGATGCCAGTTGCGCAAACTGTGGGGAGAAAATGTATTTACGACTGCTTCAGATGTTTTTGATTCGTATAATGACCTGGTGCGTCGTGTTCAAGGGGAACTTCAAGAGGCATAGCGACACAAGCTGGCACGAACTCGACTCAGTCTCTGACGCTGTCATCGGAGAGGTTGGAGATTTTTAAGAGATATATGCTGTGAAACGTCCCCTTAGAAAAATTATACATAACTGTACTTAAACTGACACACAATATTTTTTTAGCGCAACGCAATCTGACTTTCAGTAATCCCTACAAGAGAATGGCCCTGACTAACATTAACCTATACGTTTCACAAATCACTTACCTCACAAAAATCTTCGTTACTCAAGCTACTGCAATACACCGAGCGCCACTACTGCCAGCTAAATAAAAGATTCAAACTACGGAAGGCACTAACTACTGATAGGCATAGTTAGCGAATGAAAGATTGTAATAGAGAACAAACAATGTATTTACCTTGATAGTCATAATATATATAGCAGACATCCAGTCTTACAAATTACAAAACTCCGCGATCTCTCTCCCCACGTCCACCACTGCTGGCGGCTCACCTCCAACTGCGCAACGCTACGCGCTGTTAGCATCCAGCTGCCGCTGCCCAACACTACAATGGCAGACAACAATGCAAATCAGCCACAGACTGCACACGGCACAGCCAGTGATTTTCATACAGAGCGCTACGTGGTGGCGGCGTTACAATAAAAAAACCTAAACAGCCTGCTTACAACTGGACGGTATCACTCACGAAGCAATGAGTGAGCAAAAAAACCCTCCTGAATTACACTACGCAAAGTGACGGACGAGCGGAAGCACCACCACAAGGGCAAACAGCCCTACTGTGACGTCACAGCTGAGCTGAGATCATAATATATAGCAATGACCAACAAATCACTGCTAGTGAAATGAGCGATTTTTGAGTTGATATTAGAATGATGTTAGTTAACTGAAAAATCTCGTATAGTTGCTCGGAAATGAGACTAAAACAATTAGCAACGCACAACTTCGATTACTTTTGTGCCTGGCATATACAAAAACTATTGCCGTAATTAAATAAAATGCGTTATTTTCGTGTGTATGCATTGTTAGGACATTTTTAAACGTACATTTGTACTTCAGTAAAACATTCACGTATTTCCAAGCAATATTTGTATACAAAATGTGGGGGCATGCTCATCACAGTAGGTTGTATTCGCACAATTTTCTGTTACCAGTATAACTTATAGAATAAATACATTGACTACTGTAGAATTGAGCTACTTTTGGTGAGCTAACATCCCAAAAATATTCGGGCTCACATGCGGTTCCTCTTCGTTGAATTGTCTTGGCTCAAACTCGTCTAGGAGCTGAACCGTATGTGTCACATTACGCGACCCAGATTAGACGCTTGTGATCCTTTGGTGAAATTGTCTGGCTGATTGCAAGTTTGCGAAATACAAAGTTAATATAACACATTATAAGAGTATCGGGAATTACATTAACGACCCATAAATGATGTAGGCCCACACAGTCATGATTTGGTTAGAATAATGCTTATTCAGAAAGCAAACTAATAGCGGAATTGGTCATATTTAAAGTTACTGTTACACATGAGCGCATATCCATTCGACACAGTTCGCTCATTCACAATGTCATCGCGAAACACAAGTCCAATACTCCACCTCTTTTATACACGAAAAGTTAGAGCTCACACAAGGCGCGCGGCTCCTCACCGCTGAGAGACTAAGTCCCGCGATACCACACAATGCGAAAATTTCTAAGTCGTTTCACTTCCTAGCTGCCTAAAGACCGACTGTCCGCTTTCGCATCTCAATCCGGACTGTACCCTTTGGTGTCCCCAACCGAACTGTCCGCTTTCCCGTCTGCACCGACACTGTCCCTCTGCTCGTACCCGACCACGCTTCCCGCGCGCCGAATATACTCGCTCAAGTGACTAGTGCACTTCCCTTTCGTGAAGCCGTCCATCTAGCTACATCTTATTTTACATTTTAACATATTTAAATAATCAAAGCTTGACCACTTCCACGTTCTGAATAAAGTAACTATAATATCCATTGTTAAATTCATTTACATAAAACCAATAGAATTACCTTCTTAACTTTGAATGTCACAGACAGTAGCCTTGCACCAGGTGTCATACTGTCATCGTTCAATGTGTTTTGTGTGGAGGAAATGATGATCTCACGCTTAACTGAAAATATTGATAATTTGATTTTACTGTATCTTTTAAACAAATGGAGTTACAGACTTGATATTTACAACATTTGTCACTTTAATGATGCTCTTCTATATGAAATGTCCATCGTTAAGATGGACTAAAGCGTTCAGATTGTACCACTCTGGTCTTTGTTATAAAACTTGTCAATTTCAGTTTAACAGTATATTCACGTTTTATTGGGATCACCATGAAAATTTATGAGGGATGGTAGATTAAAATTACTGTGGCTTCATTCCCTGCATTACTGCAGAATTAAATAGTTCCCATAAATGTTTCCCTCTATGGCCAATGTTAGGTCCGCCATATTTATCACTGCTACGTCTCCCTGGCCACAGACGACTTCTACTGGGTTTCCCTATGACGTAGGTTCTCATCTGTCTCACTCGCACACTACAGCACTTAGGCCACAATAGACCATAGAAGCCTCTGAGTTTCATCATTTCGTGGTGAATCTGCACCCTTTGTGGCACACATTTCTGGACAGAAAGGTAGGTTTCATAATTCCTAAAGGCTAGCTTTATCGGCCATATACTTAAATGAGAGTAAAATGCTCGTTACCTTACATTTTGAACAGACCACTCTTAGATGATTGTCAATTACAATATACGCTAAGCATAGGAAGATCAATACAGATAAAAATAATGAATCCCTTCTTTCATTGTTCTCACGGAAATCGCCTGCAAAGATATAACACTAACTTTATCTATCATTTCCTGAGAAGACTGTTATATGAATCAATTTTTAAATACTCATTTTGGCTGGCTGCAGTACTCTTGAAACTCTCCTCCAATACAGGTGTCTCTAGCGTTTTTTTTTTTTTTTTTCTTCCGGTTCTTCTCTCAGTGGCGTTGCAACTCAAGGAAAGTGGACTTGACTCATCGGAAAAGTGCCTGGCTTGGCATCTGAATCAAGTAATGGTTTTGAAATTGGAGTAGTTATGGTTTTTTATGGTTTTTTATGGTTTGTGGCAGATACTTTGCTGATAATGTCGCCATCGTTGAAATGCTTGTGAAACACCTGAAAAATGAGCAGCGAAGTACATTAACCGTAACATATTCAACACAAGTTACCCGGTGATCAATAATATACCATAATCTAAATCATGCATCACTTCGAGTAAATTACGAGGGTGGGAACTTCAATAGTGGCAACTATTTATTTACAGCTCGTACAAAATAGATACGTGTTTCAAAGTTTTAGTGACCTTCAAAGTAGCCACCAGCATTGTGTATAGCCCGTTGCCAGTTACGTGGCAGTCGTAAGACACTATTAGCAGTACCAGTTGTGTTGACAGTTCGAGCGGCGCGGTCTACTGCCCGAAGAGTTTGTAGCAGTTCTGAAGCGAATGCCGTGAAGTGTTTCCTTTAGTTTAGAAATCAAGTTGAACTCACGAGGGCTTAAGTCGGGGGACTGCAGTAGGTGGTATAGCACTTAGCATCCCCATCAGTCAAACAAATCAGTAACAGCTTATACTGTATGTGCTTGAGCATTGTCCTGCAAAATGATGGTCAGGTCGTGCTGAAAGTGTCTCTAAGCTAGTCGTAGGTTGTGTTCAGAAATGAAGAGCACAGAGACAGAAATGATGACATTTTCTGCAGGACCTGACATGTTGTAATATGACATGCGGACATGTAATAGTTTTCATTTCTACAGAAGTGATGTATGCTAAATCAGCTAAATACGATACATGTGTGTGTGTGATGCTTAGAGTTTTTCTTGTTCTCATTGTGACTGTTAATCAGTCCGAACATTATCTTTATGTACACATTTTCTGTGAACTACTTTTCAGTTTGATTAAAGACGTCCATACGTCAGATTGCAATTATATTCCTCTAAAACCGAAAATAGTCAACTATGACCCCTAGTTACTACAATCAAATTTCTTCGTTTGATGCTGTCTTTCTGTCCTACTTTTGCTCAAACTGATTTTCCGCATCCTGTAGAATTCATATGGTGTTATTTCTACTTACGTTACGCGGCTGCACTGAAATGCTATGCATTTGTACATCCAAGCACGTAGTGCATCTTCATTCCGATTCGACGTTTATTAATCCCACATTCATCATTCTGCAGTTTTAAATGGGCAGTGGAGTATACAGCGTGTTTGCAGATATCCATTACAAACTTCCAGGACTTGTGGAGGAGAGTAAGTACATAATATTTTGAATGGGCACTCATGTCCGGAAACGTACCGTTTCCGTCCTACGAAGTTTTTATTTCATATGTTTAACTCATCCACTTCGGCTTGAGCAACTGAATTAGGCGTGACGCAGTTCAATTATTAGGTAACGATACGAAAGGAAACATAACGAAACATTCATTTATCACTTCACCACATTTGGGTTTTTTTCCGACGGGGAGGGGGGCACATTTGTTTATATTAATGTTTAAGAATTACGTGTTTACAATACTCCAAAACAAAAAGAACCCAGCATACTGTACGTACAGAACAGTACTGATGAATTTAAACAGTGACTCGATTTGGAGACCATCAACGTTGTTGCAGACATTATACCTACGACGCATGTTCTGGTACACACCCTCCATCCCACCTGGTGTTTCCTCAATATTTAATGCAGCGGCCATAACTCGTTCCAACAGGAGTCTCATAAATTAAACTTTCCATATTACCCCACAAGAAATAATTCGTAGGAGTTAAATCTGATGATCGTGGCAGCCGCGCGGTTGGGACACTTCGGTCTATCCGTCTTTCATCAAACTGTCTGTTGAGATGTCTCTGAACTGAGTGTGGTGTAGTGAGGTAGTGCATCATGGTGAAACCACATTTTCGTACGGACATTCAGTGGCACAGCATACACGAACGGCTCCAATACGTTTTGTAGAAGGATCAAGTATGTAGGGCCAATTAGTTTCAGTGGAAAGAGGTATGGCCCAATCACATTACCGTCCAGCACAGCTGCCCACAAGTTAATACCAAGCCAGAAATCTCTGAACATACATGTTACGAGGGTTTTTCTCTGCTCACATACGGCTGTTTCGCGAATTCAGATCACAGTCACTAGAGAACTTCCATTCATCTGTGAACATAATTCGACTTGGAAACGGGGGCGTGTCGTTACAGCGGTGTAGAAACCACATACCGTAGGCAACGCGTTGTGGAAAATCAGCTAGACCCACAGCGTGTACCGTTTGTATGTGCTACGGATGTAATTGTTATTCACGCAGACCATCCCAGACGGTACTGCGGCTAACGTCCATTGCAGTGCAAATATTCGAGTACTCGTTGACGAGTTCTCTTAAACTCGATGCAGTACATGCAGCGGTGTCGTGGAACACCACAGTTCTGATACCTCACGGTGAAGGTACCTGTTTCTGGGAGTTGCTGCTCAGCTTGGCCAAAAGGTTTGTGTGACGACGTGCTACGTTGCGGAAAACGTTCATGATACAGCCGACTAGAAATCTTCCGTTACCGTACACAAACAGCATGTCTTCGTACTCCGAAAAGGTGTACCGTGTCATGTTTAATTTAACGCACACGCACTGGTTTTGAATAGGTCCCCCAGCAAGCCAGACGTTAACTTCTGGGGACCATCTGATGTAGTACACGTCATCCTGTATACCCTACTACACACCAGGACTAGCAGCTCTGATACTTTACTCTTTCCGTCGGCAAACGTGGAGGCTTCCACCTCTGAATGTAAACCGTCGCAGAACGGTGACATTATATATTCGTACATGGGCTCCTATTCAAAATGTGTTTACTGTCCTATCCGTCCGACAACCTTGTAGCTTGAATTTTCTAACATCCCATATGTTTAACTATCGGCTGTTTAAATACGACGATTCTTCTGCAACGCTGTGTTGACGTCCTTGCTGGAGTTACGGGATATCGGGGAAAACTGCCCGGTGACAAGTTTTGCTGAGGTATTTCAGCAGGGACGCGAGCGGCTCGGTAAAGTATGCAGCTGACCTTTCGGGCGACGAGGACGCAGAGCCGGCGGCGAGGGCAGGTCCGCTGGAGGACGCTGGATGCCGCTGGAGCTGCTGGCTGCATTCCAGCCATAATGAGCGGCACGCTGCCTCCGCCTGGAATGCCCGTCCAGAAGGCAGCCAGCGAGTCCCGAAACGTGACAGCGGCCTTCCTCGGAGAACCTGTCGCCGCCGCCTCGCGCCGCATTTCACTACCGGACAGCTGCCGCCGCCCGTAAAATGGCTTTTTCATTGCCTTACAGACTGTTTTGTCGGGGTTAAAGATCTCGTTCACTTACGAGCTGCACGACAGACTAACTCTCAGAGAGTCTGTCTTTCAGATCACTTACATATCCATTGTGTTAACGATTAATTTAATACTGATCGGGTAGGTAGAACTGGTAGTTAAAACGAAGCACAATGTTAACGAAACAAAACAGATGACGCACAAATCCACATTTTTTCAGATTCTTAAGAAGAGGCGCACATTATTATACAAGGCTTTCTATTACATGCATTTAGGGGCTGCGGAGGAGACTTGTTAAGTAAAAAGTTGACGACAAATCAATATCTTTAAAAGTACCGTTTGTATGTAGAATACTTGTGTTTCCTGTCCACGTTTTGCTATTACTCGATCTACTTAAATGCAAAAGAAAGAAAAGAGGACGCACAAATTTGTAACATGTCTAAGAATTGAATATACGTCCCAGTCCCCATCTCTCCACTGTCTCTGTCTATCTCCCTCTCCCCCTTTACTTGTCCATCATCTCGTTCCTCCTCTCTGTGTCTATCGCCAAATACTCCTCTCTCCATCTTCTCCTCCACCCTCTCTGTCCACTGCTGCCCCTTCACTCTCCTCCTCCCTCAGTCCACCACCTCCTCTTCCGCTCTGGCCGTCTATCTTTTTCTATCTCCCTCTGTCTCCACTTCCTCCTGCGCCTCTCTCTTCCCATATCCTCCTTCCTGTTTTCTATGTCCATTGCAAATGTTGTCTTATGGGACTTAACTGCTAACGTCATCAGCCCATAAGCTTACACACTACTTAAGCTAAATTACCCTAAGGGCAAACACACACCCATGCCCGAGGTAGGAGTCGAACCTCCGCCGGAACCAGCTGCACAGTCCATGACTGCAGCGCCTGAGACCGCTCGGGTAATCCAGCGCGGCATGACCATTTCCTTCCACCCCTCTGTCCATCTCCTCCCCTCTCTCTGACCATGAGCCTCGTTTTATTGTTAATGCAAATTCAGATTCTGTAATAGTATTCTAATTATAAACGAATAAGCCATAGTACATTCCTGTTTGCTGACAACGTTACGCTAATGTATATTTAAAGTGTAAGCAAAACGAGGATAATGGAACGTAATCGAATTACATCAGGTGATGCTGAGAAAATTACATTAGGAAATGAGACACTTAAAGTAGTAGTTGACTTTGACTTTTGTTGTTTGGGGAGCAAAATAACTGATGATGGTCGAAGTAGAGAGGATATAAAATGTAGACTGGCAACGGCCAAGAAAGAATTTCAGACGCAGAAAAATTTGTTAACATCGGTTATAGATTAAGTGTCAGAACGTCGTTTCTGAAAGTATTTGTATGGAGTGTAGCCATGTATGCAAGTGAAACGTGGGTGATAAATAGTTTAGACAAGAAGAGAATAGAAGCTTTCGAAATGTGGTGCTACAGAGGAATGCTGAAGACTAGATGGGTAGAATACGTAAGTAACGAGGAAGTACTGAATGGAACTGGGGAGAAGAGGAAGTTGTGGCACAACTTGACTAGAAGAAGGGATCAGTTGGTAGAACACGTTCCGAGCCATCATGGGATCAGCAGTTTAGTATTGGAGGGAAGCGTGGAAGGTAAAAATCGTAGAGGGAAACCAAGAAATGAATACACTAAGTAAATTCAGAGGAATGTAGGTTGCAGTAGTTACTCGGAGATGAAGAAGCTAGCGCAGGATAGAGTAGCATGGAAAGCTGCATCAGACCAGTCTCAGGACTGAAGACAACCACAACAGTTTATGTGTGTGTAAACTAGTATTACGGTAATGTGTAAAAATTTGAAGTAAATCGGAAAGGTATGTTTTGAGATTTTTGGTAGCTATTCTTTCCCTATATATAAGTATGTGTATGTGTGTATTAAAATATCTTGAAGATTACAATGTTGTGTCAAAATTTCGAAGCAATCGCTCAAGAGCTTTCGGAGGTAAACGGTATTGAAAGAACGAAAATTTACATGTTTATTAATATAAATGGATAGAGATGAATTAAGATCTGAACACTTACAAACGTTCCTCATGACGGTAGCTACACAGTGGTAAGAACAAACTGTGACCCGTAAAATCTACTGGAGTCCATAGCACAGGGTAATGTTTCGAGCGCTCGGCATTGGCTTCTACGTGACGGAGTACGTTCTCTTCAGCGCCAAGAGTGTGGTTCGTCGATAGAGACCACTCTCCTAGTTGCAAAAGTAACAGTTTTTCATAGCCGCTGTGGTCGGACAAAATAGTATGTTATATCATAATTACAGCATGAACACATCACAGCATCTTCTGGTCAGATGCTGTGTGTACCTTGAACTGACCTGATCTTCAAACTTATTTTACATCCAAGCAGTACTTTAATGGACATTGCTTCTCTGTCTAAAATTTATCTATTAACTTGCGTTTGTAGCCCCCAGATGCCAATTGTTGTGTACATCACACAGAGTGGCAAGGACTGGTGGGCTACAGAGTCGTGGGACAACTGTTGTCATTGGAATGCCGGGCAGGAGCAGAAATGATTAATGAACACGTTTATACAACAAACAGAGTCCAGCTGTCTATGTCATGAGGAAGAGCCTACAAGTGCAAATGGGCTGAGCTGCTGCTACCAGCTGTTCAAATCAAATGGCTCTGAGCACTATGGGATTCTGAGGTCATCAGTCCCCTAGAACTTAGAACTACTTAAACCTAACTAACCTAAGGACAACACACACATCCATGCCCGAGGCAGGATTCGAACCTGCGACTGTAGCAGTGGCGCGGTTCCAGACTGTAGCGCCTAGAACCGCTCGGCTACCCAGGCCGGCCTACCAGCTGTCCTGTATTGCAGCAGCAGAGGACGCTCATAGTCCAGAGCGTATGGAGGTGTGGCTCAGTGGGCTGGCACCACTGGATCCACCAGATCTCGCGTGACCGCTAACGGTGTCAGACAGGAACCTGCTATCCCACTGCCAACTGCGAAACTTCGTAAGAGTACTGTCAATATGTGATACTGTACCACTGACATGAACTGTGAAAGATCCCAGTGTTACTTAAAGATCATCTTTGTCGCATTATAGCGAAGCCTTTCGCGACACGTTCGTTGTTTGAAATGTTCACGACTCACGTCACAAATTAATTCGTTATAAAAATCCGAGATTTTGAAAAGGCGCATCAAGTTCCTACATTGGCGGCATAAATTCTAGCGTTCGATTCCACTTGTCGGCTTTAAGCAATGACGTCATACCTAAGGAAAAGACGCTACGTATAGGCAATCCATGACAGCAACGGATCATACTGGTGAACATACGTATATAGCATGTGATAAAATTACAGTCACATTTCACGCAGCTATTTACTTAGCCACGAATTATGTCGAAACGAATTGAAGATAAAGAAAATAATTAAGAACAAGAATTTAAAAAAGTTTCACTTCTGGTAAGAACTAGTCTCGTAATTTATGAGAGTAGAAAACCACATATAAACTTTAAATTGTGTACAGTAAAGCGCATGATGAAGTCATACTATTGTAAAGTAGGGTTAATTTTACTATTAATTGTTGAATCTAACGGGAGAAGAGTAAGAAACCCGCGGTTTTCGACGAGGAGAAGCTGAAAAACAGAAAAACGGGAAAATGAAATGAATGACAACAAATACGAAACAGTAGCATGAAATGTGGAGAAACCGACACACTACATTCTAAAAGAAAGGCCAGTACGCCACTAACGAAAATCCACAAAAAATAACGAAAATTTGAATCGATAACTAGAATTAAGCTGTACAGGTAAATTCCAGTCGCCGATTCCAGCCTTTTCATGATTTGACATGTAAATTATTTTTTCAAGAGTTGTATGCACTGAAACGTAACAGCATTTCTACTTGTAATTGCTCTCTAAAACTACTGTGGTGAAATAACAAAAATTGGAATATGTAACAAGAATTGACTTATATAGGATAATAATTTATTTCAGACATGTACTCTTTTCTTTTTCTCTTATTACTTATTTTCGTTACTTTCAGTTCTTTTCTGCATAATTTGTGGCCAAGTGATTTACCACGTGAGCCGTGATTCTAATTTTACCGTATGTTAAATTCATTTGTTTGCGAATATGATCAGGTGCTTTGAAAGACTGCCTCTATGTAGGTTCTCTGCCTTAATGTGACGTCATTGCTGAAACTCTACGAGTGGATTCGGCCACAAGAATTGACCCCATAGGTTTATGTACCATGTTAAACATTGCCATAGAAACAAGTATGCTGTGAATGGCAATTTATTGTCGGTGTCAACATAATTTCTGGTCTCACCCATAGAGCAGGGATACCTTTGGAGTGAGAATTCAGATGAGCAGATTCGAATTATTATGGCCAACATACATCAACTCCGACAGTCACGTGACTATGGTGTGGCATCACTTGTACCCGAAGATGCTCTTCAGAGTTTGAATGTCATTGTGTCGCTAGTATAGGCAAATCGCATTAAAAAAGACAGCGGATTTAGTAGCCAATTCTCGTAGGAATCTTAACAATTTACATTACGTAATGAATCTGGCTTAAATCTGAAATTGGAGCAATGGCCATCACTGACCAAGGAATAAATTCAAATAGTTAAAGTTCTCAGGTTCCCTAGGTTGTCAAGCGAAGGCTGACACTGGAGCTGCCTTCTCTTGTGAATTCCCTCAGACCGCCTCACAGCCCGCTGTTTCTGTGCTTCTCTTCTCTTTTCAGTCTTATGGTGCGTTTGATGCGGCCAATCACTAACTCCTCCTCTCTTCTAACCTCTTCATTCCAGGGTCTCGTCCTCATTGAGGAATGTATTCCAATATCTACTTTCCTCTACACTTTTTGTGTTCTACACCTCCCTCTAGTACGATGGAAGTCTGTCCAAGATGTATTAAGAGATGACCTACCACCCTTTCTCTTCTCCTCGTATGCTATTGGTATGTTTGGCTGAAAAGAATAACTTCTGGTCCACAACAGCGCGCCCAATTCTCAGAAGTAGGGAATGTAAGCTGTCGGAATCAAAGAAAGAAAGAAGATAAATACAATGTCATTTCGCTGATTATCGACAAGGTTCGCAGACTTTTTTTCTCTTTCCTGACATAGGAGATTAAAGAATAGCCACCACCGTTTTTACGCTTGTACTGCGGTCTAGCAATATGGAACTTCCATTTTGGAGCTGTGACATGTAGCGAATAAACAATTTCTCACAATTTGAAATAATAGTAGGGACAAATTTCTTCCATTTTTACTTTCTGACACAGCTTTTTAATGCTTATTTATCACTGTGGAAATTCAAATATAACCCACACATAACCAGTCCGACACCGTAGAAACATTATGACCTCTGTAAAATATGTACAGTAACTTCGAAAAACGAATAATACAAAGGCAGTGACTGATACTCATATACAATGTTACCAGCATGTAAACACAGCTCGCAACTGGCTCTGGTTTCATCGACGACGATAAATTAGGGGAAAAATCGTGTATCTGCAAAATTTTGTGCAGTGGTAGGAGAGAGTGTCATTAACAACATACTAAAATCCCTGTCGGTATAGGGTGTGTGCTGGTGTAAGCTGCCGCCAGCACTCCGATTGGCAAATAGGCTGTGAGAAGATCAATAGCAGGCACCGGAGTAAGCAAGCTTATCAGGAGAGAGGCCAAAGACAAACAAGAATCGTGCCGCCAACGCCCTCTCGACAGCCAGTATTTAGATTGCTGCCACAGATCGGTGGCACAGTCGGCGATCCAGTGAGCCACTGAGTCGAGTCTTCAGTCACAGCCCATTGGGAGTCACGCGCACAGTTAGGTCAGCCTCTAGCTTTGAGTCAGTCCATACCTAGCGCCCAGAGGAGTGTATGTAGTGGTACCAACCACCAAACATCCTTTCCTTGCTTCCTGTGGTACAAGCCTCCTGTGAAAACGAGAGGACACAAAAGGGTGAGCGCTGGGGCGCGTAGAGGATGGAGGGGGAGGGCGTTTGTAGGTAACACTTTTACTTTTTCGTCGAATAACTGGAAGACCGACGCTTCTAGTGAAATGTTTTTCCTGTAAGAAATTGAAATAAATTAAATTTTCTACAAAAAAGGCCCTATTAATTTTTTCTCTACCATCAATACTTTCTTCGTAGCAGAAGATGGAGAAACCACAGATATTAAAAATTTTAATGGTATAAAATTAATTGTTTATTGTTCAATAGAATGGCTTAAGATATATAATTAAACGTATGTATCACCTCTAAATGCAGCAGAGCCGTATTAAGGAATAAATTCTCTTTACGAGCTGTAAAATGGTGGTGAAGAGGGTTGAATAGTAGAAGCACGAGGGAAGGTGGGTCGACGGATTGTGATCACGTGTTCACCCTTTCAAACGTCTGCAGACTGAAGAACGAGCACATGACTCCCTACTCCGTCTACCACAGGAAGTCACAACAAGCAATTAGAGGATGTTTACAAAGTCATACCAACCCTTTGCAGAGTGCCTTATGAATCAATGACGTTGCAATACACAGACGTGGCCGGGGATGTTTATTTACAACAAATTTTATTAACATTATATGGAATACAGGTATGAGGGACTAGCAATAATAACGTAATAAACAGATATGGGCAGAATCTATACAAACCTCTTCACACTGTGTACACTGATAGAGGGGAAATAGCGTCTTAGTTTTCCTGTACGGCAGCTGTGGCGTTCTTCCGGGAAAGGCAACATCCCACACAACTCATATCTGTGTTAACGTACTTTGTGGAAAATAGATGCCGCCTGGACATGTCTGCAAACTGCTTCGTCAGTGATTCATGTCATGTTGCGGAGTTTCGGTACAACTTTGTGAAACATTCTATGGTTACTTGTTGTGACGTAGTGATGTAGACAGAGTGGAAAATCACGTGTTCGCTCTTTAGTGTGTTGATCTATGAACAAGAGAAATGCATAGTCACAACCGGCGACCTATCTTCCCTACCGCTTCTACCCTCCACCCTAGCCCCCTCCACCCTGTCACAATCCCAGAACACAATTCATTCCCCAATAGAAAAATTTGATATTTGCTCTTAATTCAGATTATTTTGGAGTAAACAATAATTTTATACCATTAAAACACTGTAATGCGGAAACTATTAGTAGAAAAGAAATAAATGGGACCGTTTTGTAGGAAATTCAATGTAGACACAATTTTCGAGTTATTCAAGAAAAACTTAGACAGTTAGCTTTACAGGCCGCCCCAAGTCCACGCTCACAAAACACCAATTAGTATTTTTGGTATATTATTCATGACACTGCCTCCTAAAACGGTACAAAAATTGACTACAACAGGATGTTTCCCCTATTCGACATTTCTTAGTCTTCGTTGACTGGGCTATATGGCCGAGCGACTTCTCTAGCGATGCAGTAGCAATGTTCACGGGATACTACGTAGAGTAATGTTTGAAATTCAGAGAACAATGTTCGTTACGTGTTACTGTTTCAGGTACGTTAAACAATTTAAGGAGCACATGCAAGGAAAGTCCTCCATATTTAATATACTTTTGGAGCGGTATGTCGTGGTAATTATGATTTAATTAATCTGTTTACTGAAATAGTGAATAACGTATGCGACCGATCGATAAGTGTGTTTATCATAGGATATGTATGTGAATTTATGGCATATCAGTTAGTGGGGTTGGCTGAGAGGATCATGTCTGAAGGACACAAAGAAAATAAAATGAAAAACATAAAATCACGCTTGACATAAATATGGTGTGTGATGGCACCCCTTATGTTAAGCTTAATATCCACAGATTCATTGTTGAGACCCAATGACACAATTTCTTGTCGTGGACCTTCGTCACCGTACCGCGCAAAGCTTCATTTTCTCATTTGTGGTTGATTCAAGTAAAGTAGAAAATTGAAAGCTGAGTCACCTGCTGTGGAAAACTTACATTATGTAAATAAAGCACGGCTGCATCCCACACTGAAGCAGTTTTCGGAAAGCGCTTTACCTTTTGCATATAAATTGAAAATCACAGGTTCTGGATTGATATGATTCTTTTGCTATGCAGTTGTTCTAAAACGATTGCAATCAATTGGACACCACTTAGGCGTCTTGTTCTTCAGTTGTAGTCCTGGAGGGAGGGGGTGGAGGTGCTGCAGTCCCTAAACCATACCCCCTCACTCCCTCTGGATTGGCCTCTGTGACTCTCCCTAACCAGTTATTCTACTAGTGAAATAGTGAAAGCGGACTTATAGTGTAAAGTTTCGTTTCTGACTACTGAATCTCCAGGCCCAGTGCAGTATTTGGTCAAATTCTGCTGCTATGTGTAGTCGCTGCTGCCTTCGAGAGTTGTGGCGGTCACAGCACTAGGTGGCAATGTTATCATTTTAAAAGATTCATTCAGGGAATGTACATCAGATATTTATAGATTATACACAGAAACTTACCCCGCAAGTCAGTGTACGTATCAGTCAAACCCATATCAAAATATGTACAGTGGTTCTTGGGATTAACCCGAATATACAGACGAATGAGAGCCTGCGCCTTAAATTTATATACACAGACAAGAGAAAAGATTTAACAACCTTCCTACAGCTGGTGCAATTAAGAATATTTTCATTTGTTTGCAGCGATTACCACAATTAATTGCATCGTTTATAGTTAACAAATGTAAATACGTACAAGAACTTCCTGGTGTGTACAATGTAGCGGATCCACCATTAATGAAATAGCTACACGAGCAGAAATATATCGTTGCACAGTGTTCATAAGCAGCGAAACATTGGAACAGCAATACCTCAATAAATAATTGCCGATGGGCAATGGTCGTAGGAGTAAGCTCCCTTTTATGGTCTGATCATCAATATACTCTAGTGTCTGGAAATTAAACACGGTTGTTTTCGCGTAATAGGTCTAGTTTGCTAAGTGACTTGAGACGTTTGTAATTATACCCTAGTCATCCTAAGAACGATCGTGATGCGTCAGCGGTAGCCAGCACGGGTGTTGTTATGCCACTGAAAGAAGACACCATTTATGTGTTAGATATTTTGTGTTACAATATCACTAATGAAACTTTAAAACGTTCGGAAGCATTAACACACAGCAACAGTTTAGCTGATGAGTGCTCTGAATGCCGACGACACGTATTTCTTACTTCAAATCTCCGTGTACAACTGCTTTCTCTGCACAGTTGTGTGCACGTTTTTATGGATAATTCCGGTCGCTGCATCGCGGCTTATTTTGTAGGCACCCCCTCAATATCACCTTTGAACATGAAATGCGGATATGCCTAAGTTTTCACCTAGTTTTTTAATGAATCTGAGAAATACGGCATAGTATCGTTTTATAAATATCGCCAAATCTCCACAGTTGTGACTGCATACTGGTTATAGCAAGTGACTTGTATACACATAGTTGTGGGTTTGATTCCACTCTAAGCTATTATTTTAAATTGGTTTTCTAAATGAAATCCTGTGTTGTACGCTTGAGGGTAAATGTAGTGTGCGGAGGAAAATCAACATTTGCGTGCGACAATGCAACGCTCATCATTCCTCAGTCTGCAAATAGTGATCTCCCTGTACTGGAGCGTACAGTTATTACGTCATTCTGAAGAAACATCCAGAGAGTAGGGTGATGCAGAAATCCTCTCCTGTTGTGGCTACTCTCATCCCTCCCCCCTCCCCTACCCAAACTGCATCTCAATAGTCACACTGGGGCCAGTCATTGTGAAGCTTCTCCCTCATTCGTGTTTCCCATGCGTTCGGTGAAAATAACTGAAACTACATCATGTTCTTTTGTGTAGCACTGAAAAGGAACACCCTAAAAAAGCGGTGAAAAACTGATATTTCTCGTTCGTGAGCCGTTATCGGAAAAATATCTGCCGCTACTGGTAAAGGAACTTGCTGCAGAGTCATCCAAGTGTTCCGGTGTTTTGTGATAAGTGTAACTTGTGCTCGTAAAGAAAGACGCAATAGGGGTAACCTGTAAACTGCAGGCTAGACAAGAAAAAGTAATGTGTTGAAGGAGAATGTGACGATTTCGTTAGATATGCTGTACGGTCAAAGACGCACACATTTTTCTTGAGGAACGAGGCGTTTAAAATAAACATTTTTCTTGAGGAACGCGGCGTTTACAATAAATTTACAGTAAACAAGGTGTTACAAGCGGTAAATCAAAGAAACGACATATTAACTACCTATAAAATGTGTTGGGTTTCTATTGAAAAATAGGAAACGAAATAGATCAGATGATAGAGCACTTGCCCGCGAAAGGCAAACGTCCCGAGTTGTAGTCTGGGTCTGGCACACAGTTTTAATCAGCGTGAACGTTTCATATCAGAGCGCACTCCGCTGCAGAGTGAAAAATTCCCTCTGGGGAGGAGATATTGCTTTGTGGAGGAGGCGTTATCTCTGGCAGATTTCGCAGTTCAGATGCGAAAAATGGAAGATTTATTATCTTGAAGAAACATGGATTAATGCAGGATAGAAAAAGTGTGGACTGACAAAACAGTGACTGATAAGATACAAGTTTTGGTTGTATGTCCATCATAGGGGTTAAAACCGCCGACGGAAAAATGAAAAAGGTTAATTGTAGCGCATATAGGTGGCAACTGTGGTTTAGTGGAAGGTGCTGAGTTGGTTTTTTTCTGTCAAAAAATGAGAGATTAACATGAAGATATGAACTGTGAAGTGTTCCTAATGCGGTTCGAAGATATTCTACCCAAATTGGAGCCCAACAGTGTTATAACGATTGTAACTGCATCAAATAATAGTTTTAAGGTTGAACGTAGACCATAAAAATCTTGGAAGAAGCAAGATATTGTAAAGTGGGTGATAGGAAAGGCTTATGTCGTTCTAACTGTGATTAAGCTTGAATTATAGTAACAGGTTGAAGATTACGTTACAGATTAGTACATTATTGATGAAACGATGCAGTCTGTTGGTCACTGACGTACCACTGCAATTCCAAGCCATAGAACTTACCTGGAGCCACGTTGGAGGATACGTTGCAAGAAATAATATGACATTCACGCTACAAGGCGTTCTTAGATTAATAAACGAAGTTCTGTAATACGTTACTGCTGAATGCTGGAGGGATACAGAACAACACATAATAAAAGGATAGACAAAATGTGACACTTGGCTGGTTTCATAGATTTTGTTGCTGATCGCTTACTCATCAGTGTTGAAGATAGCAGTTCCTCTGATAAAATGTCTTCTTCCTGTTCGGATTCAGAGATGGAAGGAATTCAGAGGCTATTACACGCCTGAGGCGAGTAATACCTAAAATAGCATCAGTATTTCATTATACAGCAAAATCTCCGCAATACGCTATCAAAATCATGCATTTCTTTCACAGATAAATTATACTGTTTACGTAAATACTTTCTGATGCTATTTTTCTAAGCTAAAATATTGTTTCCTTCTGGTCCCTTAAGAAGCGTGCTGCCGGAGTTTTACTGTATATTAATGTATCCCTTTTCAAATTTGAATATAATTTTAAGTTTGTCCGCTGTTTGTCGTTTTTACTGATAATCTGCAGGTGTAATGTTTGGTCTAATCTGACGTCAATAATTTCGTTGTTCCAGCGTTTTCAAATACCTATTGTGAGACGCTTTCAATAAAGCCGTTGTAACAGGTTCAATAAAACATTATTAAAATTCAGTTGTGGAATGTCGAACAGAAACAAATAACCTGCCACACGATAATGTGCAGCTGTTCACATCTCTTCGGGCTTGATCGACCAGATACCCTGTTTAAATGCGTCAGTAATATAATGTCGTGTGACGAGGGCCTCCCGTCGGGTAGACCGTTCGCCTGGTGCAAGTCTTTCGATTTGACGCCACTTCGGCGACTTGCGCATCGATGGGGATGAAATGATGATGATGAGGACAACATAACACCCAGTCACTGAGCGGGGAAAATCTCCGACCCAGCCGGGAATCGAAACCGGGCCCTTAGGATTGACATTCTGTCTCGGTGACCACTTTTTTTTAATACAGCGTCCTAGCCCGCCTTTTTTTTTTTTTTTTTTTTTTTTTTGTAGTGACCGGTGGGGGCTCGGGAGGCAGTTTGGGCAGGGGTCGAAACCCGAAGCCTGGCCACAGTGTCCTCCTTACCATCACCGAGCCTGTGGTGCTGAGGGAAAAGGGTGACACAGGAATAAACAGTAGCGGAAGGCGTTGTTATTTATTTATTTGCATGTGTTTTTGTAATATTAACTAATATCATGAAAATATGTGATCACATCGGCGAAGGAGAAAAGAAGTATGAATCCTGGTTAAAGAAAAAGAAAGGAAAAAGGAAAAGCAAAAAGCAATCAAATCCGTGCAATCTGCGACGCGCTCTCCCATACGCGGAGGTCAGAAGTAGAATAGATCGTAGGTGGTTCAAACTCAGACACCGCCGGGGGAGGAGGGGTAGGTACCCTCTGAGTCAGGCACCCCCCAACTCAGTGGAGGTCTAACAAAGACCGCTCGAAGATAGTTAGCAAATAATGTTCGGTAACGTGCCGTGTTTTCGAGAGCTGCATGGGCTGTTCGTAAATAGGTCCAGAAGTCGAGGCGGGATTTAGGTCCCTCATGAAAGAGGTAAGCGACCGCCCACACTTTGACCCACGTAACAGCATGGCATTTGGCGGGGGGAAAATGTCTGTCCTCCGGGTACAGAAACATTAGAGGTACGATTGTGTCTGGTGGCACCCGTAGATATCAGGCAATGATTTGCTGCACGAAGCGCCATACATCTTGCGATGAGGCGCATGTCAGACGGTGTTCATCAGTGTCCAGTCGCTGGCAAAGGAGACAAAGAGGGGGTTCTGACAAGCCAATGTTGTGCAGTCGCTGCTTCGTGGCATATTTCCTGTTGACTATGTGATACTACAGTGCCCGGACGTTCGTAGGGAGAAGGGGCTGGTGGACGGTAGTCCACACTATGGGCCACTGGATGGAGGGATGTTTGGTCTCCATCACATTCCGGGGAACACAGCGCAGCAACAGGCTGTAAAAATTCTTAGTCCTAGGTGGGCGTGTATCTGGGAGACTGGTGTGTATGTAACTGTAGTCGACGAAAAGGTCGAAATATGGGACGAATAAGGCACGATATGGCAGACAGACACCGGTGGTGAGGTGGAAGCAGGTAGGAGGACCTCAAGCAAGCTGCGTGTTAGAGATGTACCCTGGCCCATCCACTGTTTTCTCATGGTACCCATGTACAAGGCTGCAACTCGCATACGGACATTGACGAGCCCGATGCCACCATACCGTGAGGGCAGGGTAAGTGTCTCATAACGGACTTTGAACATTGAACCAGCCATGAGATAATAGCCCAATTGCAGTTGGCAGAGGGAGGACTTGCGCGACGTGAACCAATTTTGATGCCACATAAAGATTAAGAAACTCAACCCGTTGAAGTGTGTCCTGGCGGCGCAAGAGGTTCTGGCGGACGTCGTTGCGGATGACGTGTAACAGGCGACGGAAATTCGTTGCCGCTGAGCGTGTGACCGTGGCGGTAAAGGTAATGCCCAGGTACCGGAAAGTCCGCACAAGCGGCAGTGGTGCCACTTCACCCTCCTGGAGGCCTCGTCCAATGTGCATTGCAGAAGATTTGGCGACATTCATAGCACTGCCTGCGGCAGCCCCATAACGGGTAATCAATTCGAGGACTTCTCGAATCTCAGAGCCGGAGCGAATGAGGAGGAGAAGGTTCAAATGGCTCTGAGCACTATGCGACTTAACTTATGAGGTCACCAGTCGCCTAGAACTTAGAACTAATTAAACCTAACTAACTTAAGGACATTACACACATCCATGCCCGAGGCCGGTTTCGAACCTGCGACCGTAGCTGTCGCTCGGCTCCAGACTGTAGCGCCTAGAACCACAAGGCCACTACGCCCGGCTGAGGAGGAGAAGGTCATCAGCATATGCCCGACAGCGAAAGGTGTGTTGGCGTAGGGTGAGGCCAGAGAGCTTGGTCGTCAAGCCCCCAATAAGGGGCTCAAGGGCAATGGCATACAGGAGGGTAGAGAGGGGGCACCCCTGCTGTCTCGAACGGCAGATAGGTACCGGCCCTGCTAAACGTCCATTGACTTCTACACGTGAACTGGCACTGTGGTAAAGACGCCGGATGACGTCGAGAAACGGAAGGGGATGCCCATTCGGGCTGCCACCGAAAACAGGAAACGATGACGCCCTTTATCGAAGGTGCTGTCGAAGTCTATAGCGACGACCGCTGCACGGAGTCTGCAGGCTGCCGCCATGGCAATTAAGTCGCGGCATTCCCCTGTGGCAGTCTGTATGTTAACCTGTCCTCCTGGCGTTGTTTGTTCTGGTGAGGGTATATGAGGGAGTATTGTTCGGATCCGCATTGCCAGTAATCGGCATTGAGTAGGGTGAGCGGTCTGTAACTCGTGACCATCGAACCACAAGCTGGTTTGTGGACTGGTATGATGATGCCCTCAGCAAAGTCAGGTGGGATTGTGTGGTCAGATGTGATCAGTTCTTGATACGTAGTCGTCTACCGTGGTGCCATGAGGTCCCGAAAGGTACGGTAAAACTCAATCGGTAAGCCGTCAATGCCTGGCGATCTGTTGACAGCACCCTTGGCGTTGTTGACTTCGTCTAGGGTGACCGCCACTGTCAAAGCATCCGCCTCCGTGTGGGGGAGGGTGCGCGTGACGTAATGCAAAATAGAGTCGTCTGCTGCAGCTTCAGCGTGTTCTTCACTATAAGTACGACGGTAGTGCTCGAAGAATGCGTGGACGATGTCATTCTGAGTGGTCACCTGCGTGCCATGTGGCGTGGTCAGAGTGCTGATGATCTGCCGACGACGCCGTCGTTTGTCGGACACTATATGATGCATGGATGGAATTTCTAAACCCTCGTGATCGTGGCGTCACGTCCGTATCACGACCCCTTGCAGTTTATGGCGTGCCAGCGCAATTAACTTCGCCTTAGTTCTTTGCCGTTCCAACTGGTTGTCCTGGATTGGCGGTTGAGCGTCCAGATCGATGAGAATCGCACAATAGAAGTCAACAGTGTTGCGATACCAGTCGGCCAAGTCCTTCCCGTATCTCATCAGTCTCCTCCGGATCGCCGGCTTGGCGCAGTCCACCATGACAATGTCGAGTGGTAGCGGGGAAGGCGTCTTCCGCAGGCTGTCCACGTTTCAGGTCATGCAAATGTGAAGTATTGAGTTTCCATGGCTCACGGCTGCGCCATACTGATTGCGGCGGAAGGAGGACCGTACAAATCTTAACAATGGTCGGAAAAGGACAGCGGTCAGCGTTCGGCGCCCCGTATCGCAGATCTAAGAGTTTGTGAGACATATATCCTGTCTAGTCGGCTTGCGGATTGACTGGTAAGAAAGGTATGGCCAGAACGGTCACCGTGTTGAACTTCCCAGGTATCGAGAAGCAGGAGGTCTCGCACAATTATACGTAGTTCCTGGCATGTACACTCCTGTAAATTGAAATAAGAACACCGTGAATTCATTGTCCCAGGAAGGGGAAACTTTATTGACACATTCCTGGGGTCAGATACATCACATGATCACACTGACAGAACCACAGGCACATAGACACAGGCAACAGAGCATGCACAATGTCGGCACTAGTACAGTGTATATCCACCTTTCGCAGCAACGCAGGCTGCTATTCTCCCATGGAGACGATCGTACAGATGCTGGATGTAGTCCTGTGGAACGGCTTGCCATGCCATTTCCACCTGGCGCCTCCGTTGGACCAGCGTTCGTGCTGGACGTGCAGACCGCGTGAGACGACGCTTCATCCAGTCCCAAACATGCTCAATGGGGGACAGATCCGGAGATCTTGCTGGCCAGGGTAGTTGACTTACACCTTCTAGAGCACGTTGGGTGTCACGGGATACATACGGACGTGCATTGTCCTGTTGGAACAGCAAGTTCCCTTGCCGGTCTAGGAATGGTAGAACGATGGGTTCGATGACGGTTTGGATGTACCGTGCACTATTCAGTGTCTCCTCGACGATCACCAGAGGTGTACGGCCAGTGTAGGAGATCGCTCCCCACACCATAATGCCGGGTGTTGGCCCCGTCTGCCTCGGTCGTATGCAGTCCTGATTGTGGCGCTCACCTGCACGGCGCCCAACACGCATACGACCATCATTGGCACCAAGGCAGAAGCGACTCTCATCGCTGAAGACGACACGTCTCCATTCGTCCCTCCATTCACGCCTGTCGCGACACCACTGGAGGCGGGCTGCACGATGTTGGGGCGTGAGCGGAAGACGGCCTAACGTGTTAAGCAATTCGGCGGTACGTCCACCCGGCCTCCCGCATACCCACTATACGCCCTCGCTCAAAGTCCGTCAACTGCACATACGGCTCACGTCCACTCTGTCGCGGCATGCTACCAGTGTTAAAGACTGCGATGAAGCTCCGTATGCCACGGCAAACTGGCTGACACTGACGGCGGCGGTGCACAAATGCTGCGCAGCTAGCGCCATTCGACGGCCAACACCGCAGTTCCTGGTGTGTCCGCTGTGCCGTGCGTGTGATCATTGCTTGTACAGCCCTCTCGCAGTGTCCGGAGCAAGTATGGTGGGTCTGACACACCGTTGTCAATGTGTTCTTTTTTCCATTTCCAGGAGTGTAATATAGTGGGGAATCTGATCTTTAGGATACAGAACGCAGTTAAAATCACCTCCTAGTAGGCAATAGTCATAGGGCCCTAAAAACAGGGAAGCGATTTCCTCGGAATAAAACTGGACTCTTTCATGCCGTCGGACGGTGCCTGAGGGAGCGTAGACATTAATGATGCGTGTCCCCATGGCAGTGAGTACCGTGCCCCGAGCTGATGGAAGGAAGGCGACATCGGTCACAGAAATCCCGTGGCGGACGTAGATGGCCACTCCGCGGCCCATAGGATCACCCGCGGAGGCGTGGGCGGTATAGCCATTGATATCTGGAAGAGCAGCCAAGTGAACTTCCTGCAGAAGGGCGAAATCGATATGCGAAGCCCAGAACATCTACGGCATAAGGTGGATTTTCACCCTGGAACGGATGTTTTTCGTGTTGATGGTTGGTATCCGGTAGGCCTGGTGTCGGATTGCTGGAGGCTGGTCCACTCCGCTATCCGCGCAAGGGTGTGGGCGTCGCAGCGGAACGTTATCCCGCTGGCCCGCAGGGGAGACTGGGGAGAGTATGATTAGTGGTGCGGCCGTAACGGGTCCTGCTCCTCGACCTCCTCCTCGTGCCACGCCGTGGAAGCGGACACTGGTGTATCTTCCATTGTGTCTGCAGAAGATGTTGTGATGGTGCGTGGTCTAGTGTCGCCTGTGATACGTTCATGATTTAGTTCAGCGTCAGCACGGGGCACAGGCACACCGATAGATGTCTCCGCGGTCACAACGTCTTCGTCAGCAGTAGCGGCTTCTGAGGCCTCGTGCTGGTCGACGGTTACGTCCTCCTCGGCTTGTAACGTCTCCTCTTGGCCGGAAACTGTGCGACGTCTTCGCTTGCGACGTTTCAGAGAACGTTGTTTCCTTGTGCGACCCTCCGTGTCCGACGACGGCAGGGAGTCGCGTCGTTCTGACAGAAAGGCCGCTGTAGGAACGATGAGCCAGTCGATCTCCATCGTGTTTCCGAGGGGTCAGGGCCAGCGTCCGGTTGCGCCGGCATCGTCGCAGCGGCGTCGATGGCCGGCCGAGGCGGCGGGCCGTCCGAAGCGCTCTCCGTCGTTGTCTGGTCGGGCTCATTGGTGGCGTCGTTTGTGGTGACCGGGCGACGTTGCAAAGCGGTAGGAGAAGCTAGAGCAGCGGCATAGGTCACCGGTAGCACTGTAGGTTGCTACGTGGGTGGTTCTTCGGCAGCTGGAAGTAGCGTAATACGCCGTTGTAGGGTCTAAGGTGGCCTTCTTTGCCGCACCCGGAACAGGTCCGAGGCTGGCCGTCGTATATAATTATTGCACGGCATCTGCCGATCTGTAAGTAGGACGGGACGTGGCTTCGGAGATCAATGGTGACCTGTCGGACCCCGTTTAGGACAGGATACGTCCGAAACTGTGCCCCCTTCTCCGCAGTGTGGCCGTGGACTGTGCCGAATGGGCGTAGTGCCGCGACGACTTCCTCAGCTGGAAGTTCGAGTCGCAATTCGAAAATGCGTATCGTTCGTATACCTAAGCCTGCGTGGTCGACGGTTACCTCCCCCAAACGGAGCCCGTGTTTGGTCTCACGTAGTTTGCGTTCGCACGCCGCGTCGTTAATGATTTGCTCATAGACCGTGCAGCTCACGATGGGCAAATGTATGCCTATAATATCGGTCGCCGGGATCCTTACTTCCTCTCGCAGAAAACGCTCCACCTCGAGTGCTTTAGGTCGGGGATAATCGTTGCAGAAAGTAAATCGGTGTGTTGATTTACGGTAACGGTTCGCCATGGATCGTACAAGGTAAGCCGGCACTCAAGCAACGGCCGTCAGAATGTAAACAAGGCGAGCTCGCGCTCCGCACTCAGTCAACACGTACGCGTCCGCTCTGTCGCCCTGCCTAAGGCAGACTGCCACTCAGCTACCGGGGGCAGACAATGCGTCAGTGAAGTGTTGGGTTATCTTCGTTGAGTATTACAGGCAAAGTGCACTGCCGCATAAAATGTAAGATTATTATTACTGCACCCAACTAAATACAGCTGACGTTTCGCGGGAAATAAAATCCAATTAGGAAACAGCAAATGCGGAAGGATAAACAGGGTAATGTTTAGATCAGCATTGTTCTTATGCTGAGTAGACTATAGACGAAAAGTCAAAACTATTATTCATCCATAAAATATTAGTGAAACGGATGCTTTCAAAGTAGACGGTGTTCGTGTGTGAGGTAGAAATATCTTTCGTGGATGCGCTGTAAACGGGTAACATACATTCCAGATAAAATATGACCCTAACTACCCATCTCCTCTCCTTCCATCAGCCTTCCTAATTTATGTCACTTATTTGGAAGTAGGTCAATCAGAGAGTACCTGAGCCAATTATGTTACATATATTTTCCTCTCATAATAACAGATCGCTATTTTACTGCCATAAAAACGAAACAATCACATGTATTAACTCCTTACTAAGCCATAATCGTTTCTTCATAAATAGGGCAATCAGAGATTTTGCAACCCGAAATGTGTCTCACATTCTTACCTTTTCCACTAAAATGTCAGTATTTTACTGTGAAAAACCAAAATATGAGACAGGGAACCACAGTACTCCCTACTCAACAACGGGTGGGGAACTCGATATAATTCTCATCGCATTCTGATGAAACTGCCTAGCAGATCTGAACAACAGTGAGAGAAGTGTTGCCTGCCTGTCATGCAGATTGAAACAGGTATAACAGGTATATTTCACAACATAAACATATGTAACTCACAATGTATTATTGAAGTGTTTCACTGCTTACATACTAGTAATATCTTTTCTATATACGTAAACAGTGTGTTACATTTTCAACATACATCTACAACCAGTGTATTGCATATTCACCTTCATAGCACATCTATAATATATACAAGTCAATTTATCTGCATTATTTAATATATTTTCGCAGTAATTATCAATGGTACATTTCTTAGCTAATGAACATTTTACACCTTTTGTTCTATACATCAGGCAGTGCATTTCAGTTTAGATAGGGTATATTTTTTCTCTCAGTCCAACAAATACTGTAATAATTTCCCCTGCTATTTCATCTTTAATATAAATGCACTCTGTTGTTGTTGTGGTCTTCAGTCCTGAGACTGGTTTGATGCAGATCTCCATGCCACTCTATCCTGAGCAAGCTTCTTTATCTCCCAGCACCTACTGCAGCCTACACCCTTCTGAATCTGCTTAGTGTATTCATCTCTTGGTCTCCCTCTACGATTTTTACCCTCCACGCTGCCCTCCAATACTGAATTGGTGATCCCTCGATGTCTCAGAACATGTCCTACCAACCGATCCCTTCTTCTAGTCAAGTTGTGCCACAAGCTCCTCTTCTCCCCAATACCTCCTCATTAGTTATGTGGTCTACCCATTCTAGTCTTACTGAAACTTGGGATTTTACAAACGTTGTTATCATGGTAACTGGAAGTGTCTAACAATCTACTTACATTACTTTTAATAACAACATAAATATTTGAGGTAATTACAACATAAATAGTTGAGGTAATTACATCACATATGAAGGGCTTTCAGTAGTGGTAGAAGCCCATTTCTGTTCATTCTGAGACACAGAGTCCTAAAGTTAAATGATAGCTGACAAATCTGCATCTGAGATACCAGAAATATTCGAGTATATATACTTGAATATTTCTGGTACCTCAACTGCAGATTTTAGCACTTATTTAACGTTAGGTCTGTATCTCACAATGAATGAAAATGAACTTCTACCACTATTGAAATAAGCCCTTCGTATATTAGGCCTCTCTGTATCTGTGCAACACTAGTCTCAAACTTTTTTCTTCTTCGACATGTTCTAATAAGCGTACTGCAGAACCCAAATCAGCCATTTCTACAGCTATGGATTTGTCTAAAAGAATGCTAACTCTGCATTCCTTTACTAAAAGACTGCGTTTGGAATTTGGTGTTGGAATTGAAGCAGCTCTGTATCTACGTTCCTGGTGTGTTAATAGTCTCACATCACTCATTTTTCACATACTCTGCAAAGTTTTGCCGAAAGCGTCGTTTTTAATTAGTTTGAAAAATTCTTTTAGAAATTATTTATCTCATCCGCGCTTTCCTCGAAACTAATATCAGTACATAATTTGATCCAGGAAGCTCTACAGAATGATAATAGCTGGTCAATTTTCTTAGAATGAGTTTATTATTAAGACACATCTTTAATGTTCTGTACAGAATCACATAATTTTTAGTCATGTAGAGTGGAAGTCAGATTCTTTGGAACTAATGTTATGTTAATATTTGGTGGTGGTACCACTTTGCCTGAGTATAATGACTTAGCAGAGTAAATTCCATGATAATAACTTGATATTCAGCGTCTACTTCAGAAATGTAACACTAACTCTACATCGTGTGGTATGTTCACTATATCAAAACTGTCCACAGACTGTCATAGAGAATCAAAGATAGGTAGGTAGTGCAACTTTTGTCCAGCTGTAGAGGTTATTAATGTCCAGATACCATTAAAATATGGTATTCATGTTCATTTTCAAAATCATCAGCCATGAGCTCATTATTTGTAACAGAATATCTTAGTGAATTGTGAACAAAATCACCACTGACTCCGTCTTCAATAAAGTGTAATTGTCTATGTCCGTAATAAATAACATCTCATTCTAAACATGGAAAGGTCACATAATGGGTCAGATCAAATTAATACATTCTGAGACACACTGAACCGAAATTTTTAAAGAAATCGGCCAGTAGCAACACAGTGGTTTTCAAACATAAATCTCCTTACGTCTTGCATTCAGATAAACACCATATCTTTCATAATATTTGGCATTCATACTCTTTAATGGTTGTTTCACCAGTCAGGAAATTTTTTAAGGCTTCAGTTGAGGCAGCTGTTCATCCAACAAAACAGATTCATCAGTTACATGCTCATATGGAGAGCCACGTTTCATATTACCTAAATTAATGTGCCTACTGTGGGGGGAATATGTTCTTGTTGTTTTCAACTTATTATGTTTTAGATATGGCACCCATATTTCTAAACAACACACCAGAAAGTTGAAGGAATCTATGAACCGGAATTTCACGTAGCAGTGACGTTATTCTGCAACGAATTTGCTAAATACCAAGTTTGTTTGCGCGGCCTTCTTCCACAGCAAGTACAGAAATCCTTGTGTTGCAAATAAAACCGCCTTTTCCTGCTGCCACTTAATTTATTTTTCCCAGACGCGTTTCGCCTTTGTCTTGCTCTAAGGCATGATTCCGTGGGATGATATGTTGTGATATGCGTTTCCTCTCATCTAGTCTTCAGGTCGCACTATCACTTTATTACCGGTATATAAGCACAATTTTGAGTACCGACCTTTTTTTATGCTGTTCACCATGTTTCTTCTTCTTTTTGTGGTGTGGTAAAAAAACGTCGTAACTCAAAATTGTGCTTATTTGTCGGTTATAAAGTGGTAGTGGGAAAAATAAATTAAGTGAAAACAGAGAAATGGGGTTTTATTTTTGAAACAAGGGTTTACTAAATGTCTTACACTTGTCCATATTCCTCGCAATCGCAGAAATATGGGTCATTTTCTTCCACTTGTTCATATAGATTCACAATTATAATACGTGTGTCGTAATTTTTCAGACTTTTCAGTAGCTAACTGCCACATTAGCTGTTCAGTTTTTATGGGAGCAAAATACTGGACTGTTATTGGTAGAGCTGTTCTGTGAGAGCTAAATATGTGTGTTGGCTTAGAAGCTCCCTGATTAGGCTATTTCAAAAAGAAGTATGTGGTTTAAGACAGAGAAGAGACATGTGGTTTGATTAGTTGATACGCCAGTAAAATACTAGTCAGCAATGAAGGCTGGAATCTGCAAGTCAGTACCACATCTGGACGTTCACTGATTGTCAACCGGTGGCCACTTCAGATGAACCTCGTTCTATGCTCCATCAGACATGGTCCCAAATACAGATAAATATGTTGTCCCATCATGATTTCGAGATTGTCGGGATCACTCAGTGAAATCTCGCAATGAAAATATTCCAAACCCCTCATCTTCCATGAAACCTTCTGACGATTGTTGCAGAGTGTCTGTTTCAGACATTTCACGTTAGTGGCATGGGGCAGACGAAGGGTGGCTGGTGAGGGAGTATAGAGGGGAAAGGTGGAATCAGGGCAGGTGTTGAGTGGTGGTGGGGGGGGGGGGGGGTGTTCGAGAGCTGAGAGAAAGGAGGAAGGCTAAACAGGAGGGAGATCAGATCTTATCAAGAACACCTGTTGTCCTCCTACGACGCATAAACTTCGAATTTTTCATTCATTCAGATATATCGTATTTTGAAGGAGGTATATGAAACGGGTCGAATAACACGTTATCAGATAACTCAATTACTCCACACTATTTAGTTAATGTGAGTAGACAACAAACAAGGTATGACAGATGATGGTCACTTATTCGTAATTGCTCCTTCTGCAGCAGTGTATTGCTGTATATATCAACGTAAAAACCACTACTTTGAATTGACGCACTGCTATTCCTCTTTCATTACTTAGAAGCTGTTTTTATATAATATTTAAAACTATTTCTGTGGTTCTTTACAGAACGCTGACAGCTGCTTATTTCCCGCTAAAGTTAAAACCTGATTTATACGACTAATAATCTGATATTACATGCGAGAATAAAAATTGTTTGGAAATTTACTGCGTGGGATCTACCGGCAACCTGTAAAGGCCTTTGTACAAAAATATAAAATTTTGTTTTTAAAGTTAAACAGGAATTCATAGTGTATGTGAAAATTTTACTTTTACCTTTAGTGCTGTGGTTGTAATTTCAACATTTAATACTAAGTTCACACTTGTTATTAGCCATAAATTCGATCAGTTATTTCACACGAAAATAAGATTTCTCCAAGATTTTCGGCAATCAGCTGTACAAAATATCCTTAATATAATCGCTTATTCCACGTGAAACATTGACTTTTCAGGGCCGAGGTGACTTTTTGGGCTTCTAGAGATCTTACACTTGCTCATATTCCTGCACTGATAAACTCTATAAACCTCATTGCACGGACGCACGCAGTGTGCCCAGTAGATTAGCTGCTTCAAAAGAGCAGTGCGTTCTGTGACCTCTTCGAAGTAATCACTACTCGTACTGACTTCACTTGCACTGTACTAAATGCTTATATGTATGTTGACATTAGAACTACACTTTTAAATCGAGCCGGCCGTTGTGGACGAGCGGTTCTAGGCCCTACGGTCGCAGGTTTGAATCCTGCCTCGGGGATGGATGTGTGTGTTGTCCTTAGGTTACTTAGGTTTAAGTAGTTCTAAGTTCTAGGGGGCTGATGACCTCAGGTGTTAAGTCGCATAGCGCTCAGAGCCATGTGAACCACATTTTTAAAATCGAAAATAGGTTCTCTTTTTGAAAAGTATTATTTTTCACCTTTTATCACTTGCTTCACACTTCGGTTTCATTAAGCCTGACTTGTCATGTCAATCGTTACTTGTTTTACTACATTCGGAATTTTCTTCATGCTTGCGAGCTAACATCCCAGAGATGTTCGGGCTCACATACAGTACCTCTTAGTCGAAATGTCTTGACTCAAACTCGTCTAAGGGATGAACTGCACGTGTCGCATTACACGTCCTAAATTAGACACTTGTGACACTTTGATTAAATTGTCTGGCTAATGGCAAGTCTGAGAAATACAAAGTTAATGCAACATATAATAACAGTAAAAATAGTAGCGGTAACTAAATTAACGACCCATAAATGATGTAGGCCACACAGTTGCGATTTGGTTAGAATAATGTTTACTCAGAAAGAAAACTAATGGCGAAAGTGGTCGTATTTAGAGTTACTGTTACACTTGAGCTCATATCCATTCGACACAGTTCGCTCATTCACAGTCTCATCGCGAATTACGATACGCCACCTCGTTATCTATTCGAAAAGTTAGAGGTCACACCAGGCGTGCGGTTGCTTACCGCTCAGACACTTGCTTGCTCGCGGTACCACGCAACGCGAAATTTTCTAAGTCGTCTCACCTCCTAGCTGCTTAAGGACCGACTGCCCGCTTTCGCGTCTCAATCCGAACTGTTCCTTTCGAGGTGTAGACCAGAACTGTCCTCTTCCACGTCTGCCCCAGTACCCTCTCGGCCCGTCCCCGGCCGCGTTTCCGGCGCGCCGAGCATCGTCACTCAACTGACTAGGGCAGTTCCCTTCCTTGAAGCCGTCCATCTGATTGGCTGCAGCTTATTTTTCATTCTTTTACATTTTAACATATTTAAATAATCAAAGCTTGCCCACTTTCACGTTCTAAATAAAGTAACCATAATATCCATTACAGAGTAAACGTTAAATTCTGTTACACAAAAGCAATACAATTTCCATATTGGCTTTGAATGCCACGGCCAGTAGCCTTGCACCAGTGTCGCTTCTCATAAATAAATAAAGTACAAAAGCAAGTATTATGCACTATACAACAAATATTCTACACTACTGACCATTAAAATTGCTACACAAAGAAGAAATGCAGGTGATAGACAGATATTCCTTGGACAATTATATTACACTAGAACTGACATGTGATTACATTTTCACGCAATTTGGGTGGGTACATCCTCAGAAATCAGTACCCCAAACAACCAACTCTGGGCATTGAGACAAACAGAGCTTGGATGGAGTGTACAGGTACAGCTGCCCATGCAGCTTCAACACGATACCAGAGTTCATCAAGAGGAGGGACTGGCGTATTGTGACGAGCCAGTTGCTCGGCCACCATTGACCAGACGTAGTCAGTTGGTGAGAGGTCTGGAGAATGTGCTGGCCAGGGCAGCAGGCGAACATATTCTGTATCCAGAAAGGTCCGTGCAGGACCTGCAACATGAGGTCGAGCATTATCCTGCTGAAATCTAAGTTTTCGCAGGGATCGAATGAAGGGTAGAGCTACGGGTCGCAACCATCTGAAATGTAACGTCCACTGTTCAAAGTGCCGTCAATGCGAACATGAGGTGACCGAGACGTGTAACCAATACCATCACGCCGATGGCGAATACACGCTTCCATTGTGCGTTCACCACGATGTCGCCAAACAGGGAGGCGACCAACCTAATGCTGTAAACAGAACCTGGATTCATCCGAAAAAATGACGCTTTTTCATTCGTCCACCCAGGTTCGTCGTTGAGTACACCATCGTAGGCGCTGCTGCCTGTGATGCAGCGCCAAGGGTAACCGCAGCCATGGTCTCCGAGCTGATAGTCCATGCTGCTGCTAACGTCGTCGAATTGTTCGTGCAGATGGTTGTTGTCTTGCAAACGTCCCCATCTGTTGAAACAGGGATCGAGACGTGCCTGCACTATCCGTTACAGCCATGCGGATAAGATGCCTGTCATCTCGACTGCTAGTGATGAGAGGCCGTTGGGATCCAGCACGGCGTTTCGTATTACCCTCCTGAACCCACCGATTCCATGTTCTGCTAACAGTTATTGGATCTCGACTAACGCGAGCAGCAATGTCGGGATACGATAAAACGCAATCGCGACAGGCTACAATGTGGCCTTTATCAAAGTCGGAAACGTGGTGGCACGCATTTCTCCTCCTTACACGAGGTATCACAACAACGTTTCACCAGGCAACGCTGGTCAACTGCTATTTTCGTATGAGAAATCGGTTGAAAACTTTCCTCATGTCTTCACGTTGTAGGTGTCGCAACCGGCGCCAAACTTGTGTGAATGCTCTGAAAAGATAATCATTTGCATATCACAGCATCTTCTTCCTGTCGGTTAAATTTCGCGTCTGTAACACGTCATCTTCGTGGTGTAGCAATTTTAATGGCCAGTAGTGTATTACCTAATCGTTCAATAGGGTGTCATGCTGTCATCGTTCAGTGTATTTTGTGTGGGGGAAATGACGATGTACTGGATGTTTCAAAAATGACCGGTATATTTGAAACTCCGCCGCCGTTGGATAAGCAGCTGCAGCAACAAGTCGTATAACCCTAGCTTACTTATTTGTTAGATAGTTTAATTAATTTCTTTGCGTGTTTTTGGGTACTTGCATTGTTTCATTCATATATTTCGGGCGTATTATAGTATTTGACAGTTGTAGAATCGTGCTTTAGTGTTTACTTGGTAGATTCTTATTTAAATTGCGTGTGAGTTTCGTATAGGAGGTTCAATTTCGAGTTTTAGTTACTGTAATCGTAAATTCAGCAGATTGTAGCGCAGTCGTTAGGCATTTGTACACGTTAGTTGATACATTCTTTGCGTGTTTAGCTTGCATTATCTAGGCACGGACTCGTGTTTCAGTACCTGTTGTTCAACAGGCAGAATGGACAGGGACTACGATTGCTGTGTTCGGATGAGGGCTGACTTGGCATCCCTTCGCTCACAGCTGCAATCGGCGCTGACTTCGGTCGCGCAGCTTGAGGCTGTTGCCAATGGGCACCACTGTGGGGAGCCGGACTTGGGTATCACGGGGATGTCAACCTCGTCCCGTCTGTCCCCAGATCGGTCTGCCGCTGTGGTTGCACCGGTTGCTGCCCGCAGTGGGGCTGAGCCCTCGCCTGTGGTTGATTGGGAGGTCGTTCCAAGGCGTGGCAGGCAGCGAAAGGCGTCCCCGGAGGCTGATCAGAAATCCTCTCCGGTGCGTCTGACAAACCGGTTTCAGGCACTGTCTCTGGCTGAGCCAGATGAAGCTGCCTGCCCTGTTTCAGAGGATCATTCTCAGCCTTCAAGGTCCGGGCAATCGCAGAGGGTGGGCTTACTGGTAGTTGGGAGCTCCAATGTTAGGCGCGTAGTGGGGCCCCTTAGGGATACGGCGGCTAAGGAGGGAAAGAAATCCAGTGTGCACTCCGTGTGCATTCCGGGAGGAGTCATTCGTGATGTGGAAAGGGTCCTTCCGGATGCCATGAAGAGCACAGGGTGCAGCCAGCTGCAGGTGGTGGCACATGTCGGCACTAATGACGTGTGTCGCTTTGGATCTGAGGAAATTCTCTCTGGATTCCAGCGGCTATCTGATTTGGTGAAGGATGCCGGTCTTGCTTATGAGATGAAGGCAGAGCTCACTATCTGCAGCATCGTTGACAGAACCGACTGCGGACCTTTGGTGCAGAGCCGGGTGGAGGGTCTGAATCAGAGGCTCAGACGGTTTTGCGACCGTATTAGCTGCAGATTCCCTGACTTGCGCCATAGGGTGGTGGGGTTTCGGGTTCCGCTGAATAGGTCAGGAGTTCACTACACTCAGCTGGCGGCTACACGGGTAGCGGAGGCTGTGTGGCGTGGACTGAGCGGTTTTTTAGGTTAGAAGGCCTCGGGAAAGTACGGGGTGGGCTGCAATGTCAAAGGGTGCATGGCCATTACAGGACGTGCTTGGATCAAGAAACAGTCGGAATTATAGTTGTAAATTGTTGTAGTTGCGCTGGAAAAGTCCCTGAGCTTCAAGCGCTAATAGAAAGCACAGAAGCTGATATCGTTATAGGTACAGAAAGCTGGCTAAAGCCTGAAATAAGTTCTGCAGATATTTTTACGAAGTCTCAGACGGTGTTCAGGAAAGATAGATTAGGCAGAATTGGTGGTGGAGTGTTTGTGTCTGTCAGTAGTGGTTTATCTTGTAGTGAAGTCGAAGCAGATACTCCGTGCGAATTGGTATGGGTGGAGGTTATACTTAACAGCCGAATTAAGTTAATAATTGGCTCCTTCTACCGACCCCCAGACTCCGATGATACAGTTGCGGAACAGTTCAGAGAAAGTTTGAGTCTTGTAACAAATAAATACCCCACTCATACGGTTATAGTTGGTGAGGACTTCAACCTACCCTCGGTATGTCGGCAAAAATACTTGTTCAAAACCGGTGGTAGGCAGAAAACGTCTTCCGAGATTGTCCTAAATGCTTTCTCCGAAAATTATTTCGAGCAGTTAGTCCACAAACCCACGCGAATTGTAAATGGTTGCGAAAACACACTTGACCTCTTAGCCACAAACAATCCAGAGCTGATAGAGAGCATCATGACTGATACAGGGATTAGTGATCACAAAGTCGTTGTAGCTAGGCTCAATACCATTTCTTCCAAATCCATTAGAAACAAACGCAAAATAATTTTATTTAAAAAAGCGGATAAAGTGGCACTGAAGCCTTCCTAAAAGACAATTTCCATTCCTTCCGAACTGACTATGCGAATGTAGACGAGATGTGGCTCAAATTCAAAGATATAGAAGCAACAGCAATTGAGATATTCATACCTCGTAAATTGGTAAGAGATGGAACGGATCCCCCGTGGTACACAAAAAAGGTCCGAACGCTGTTGCAGAGGCAACGGAAAAAGCATGCAAAGTTCAGAAGAACGCGAAATCCCGAAGATGGGCTAAAATTTACAGACGCGCGAAATTTGGCACGTACTTCGATGCGAGATGCCTTTAATAGGTTCCACAACGAAACATTGTCTCGAAATTTGGTAGAAAATCCGAAGAAATTCTGGTCGTATGTAAAGTACACAAGCGGCAAGACGCAGTCAATACCTTCGCTGCGCAGTGCCGATGGTACTGTTATCGACGACTGTGCCGCTAAAGCGGAGTTATTGAACGCAGTTTTTCGAAATTCCTTCACCAGGGAAGACGAATGGAATATTCCAGAATTTGAAACACGAACATCTGCTAGAATGAGTTTCTTAGAAGTAGATACCTTAGGGGTTGCGAAGCAACTCAAATCGCTTGATACGGGCAAGTCTTCAGGTCCAGATTGTATACCGATTAGGTTCCTTTCAGATTACGCTGATACTATAGCTCCCTACTTAGCACTCATATACAACCGCTCGCTCACCGATAGATCTGTACCTACAGACTGGAAAATTGCACAGGTCGCACCAGTGTTCAAGAAGGGTAGTAAGAGTAATCCATTTAACTACAGATCTATATCATTGACGTCGGGTTGCAGTAGGGTTTTGGAGCATATACTGTATTCAAACATTATGAATCACCTCTAAGGGAACGATCTATTGACACGTAATCAGCATGGCTTCAGAAAACATCGCTCTTGTGCAACGCAGCTAGCTCTTTATTCGCACGAAGTAATGGCCGCTATCGACAGGGGATCTTAAGTTGATTCCGTATTTCTAGATTTCCGGAAAGCTTTTGACACCGTTCCTCACAAGCGACTTCTAATCAAGCTGCGGAGCTATGGGGTATCGTCTCAGTTGTGCGACTGGATTCGTGATTTCCTGTCAGGAAGGTCGCAGTTCGTAGTAATAGACGGCAAATCATCGAGTAAGACTGAAGTGATATCAGGTGTTCCCCAGGGAAGCGTCCTGGGACCTCTGCTGTTCCTGATCTATATAAATGACCTGGGTGACAATCTGAGCAGTTCTCTTAGATTGTTCGCAGATGATGCTGTAATTTACCGTCTAGTAAGGTCATCCGAAGACCAGTATCAGTTGCAAAGCGATTTAGAAAAGATTGCTGTATGGTGTGTCAGGTGGCAGTTGACGCTAAATAACGAAAAGTGTGAGATGATCCACATGAGTTCCAAAAGAAATCCGTTGGAATTCGATTACTCGATAAATAGTACAATTCTCAAGGCTGTCAATTCAACTAAGTACCTGGGTGTTAAAATTACGAACAACTTCAGTTGGAAGGACCACATAGATAATTTTGTCGGGAAGGCGAGCCATAGGTTGCGTTTCATTGGCAGGACACTTAGAAGATGTAACAAGTCCACTAAAGAGACAGCTTACACTACACTCGTTCGTCCTCTGTTAGAATATTGCTGCGCGGTGTGGGATCCTTACCAGGTGGGATTGACGGAGGACATCGAAAGAGTGCAAAAAAGGGCAGCTCGTTTTGTATTATCACGTTATAGGGGAGAGAGTGTGGCAGATATGATACACGAGTTGGGATGGAAGTCATTACAGCATAGACGTTTTTCGTCGCGGCGAGACCTTTTTACGAAATTTCAGTCACCAACTTTCTCTTCCGAATGCGAAAATATTTTGTTGAGCCCAACCTACATAGGTAGGAATGGTCATCAAAATAAAATAAGAGAAATCAGAGCTCGAACAGAAAGGTTTAGGTGTTCGTTTTTCCCGCTCGCTTTTCGGTAGTGGTATAGTCGAGAGATAGTATGATTGTGGTTCGATGAACCCTCTGCCAAGCACTTAAATGTGAATTGCAGAGTAGTCATGTAGATGTAGAATAAAAACTAAACGAGCAGCGATAGAAATACACCGTTTGTTGCAATATGCTTGGGACAACAGTACATTTTCAGGCGGACAAACTTTCGAAATTACAGTAGTTACAATTTTCAACAACAGATGGCGCTGTAAGTGATGTGAAAGATATAGAAGACAACGCAGTCTGTACGTCGTCTTTCTGCTGTAAGCGTGTGCTGTTCACAACGTGCAAGAGTGCTGTGGACAACATGGTTTATTCCTTAGAACAGAGGATTTTTCTGGTGTTGGAATTCCACCGCCTAGAACACAGTGTTGTTGCAACAAGACGAAGTTTTCAACCGAGGTTTAATGTAACCAAAGGACCGAAAAGCGATACAATAAAGGATCTAAGGATCTGTTTGAAAAATTTCAACGGAATGGGAACATGACGGATGAACGTGCTGGAAAGGTAGGGCGACCGCATACGGCAACCACAGAGGGCAACGCGCAGCTAGTGCAGCAGGTGATCCAACAGCGGCCTCGGGTTTCCGTTCGCCGTGTTGCAACTGCGGTCCAAATGACGCCAACGTCCACGTATCGTCTCATGCGCCAGAGTTTACACCTCTATCCATACAAAATTCAAACGCGACAACCCCTCAGCGCCGCTACCGTTGTTGCACGAGAGACATTCGCTGACGATATAGTGCACAGGATTGATGACGGCGATATGCATGTGGGCAGCATTTGGTTTACTGACGAAGCTTATTTTTACCTGGACGGCTTCGTCAATAAACAGAACTGGCGCATGTGGGGAACCGAAAAGCCCCATGTTGCAATCCCATCGTCCCTGTATCCTCAAAAAGTACTGGTCTGGGCCGCCATTTCTTCCAAAGAAATCATTGGCCCATTTTTCAGATCCGAAACGATTACTGCATCACGCTATCTGGACATTCTTCGTGAATTTGTGGCGGTAGAAACTGCCTTAGACGACACTGCGAACACCTCGTGGTTTATGCAAGATGGTGCCCGGCCACATCGCCCGGCCGACGTCTTTAATTTCCTGAATGAATATTTCGATGATCGTGTGATTGCTTTGGGCTATCCGAAACATACAGGAGGCGGCGTGGATTGGCCTCCCTATTCTCCAGACATGAACCCCTGTGACTTCTTTCTGTGGGGACACTTGAAAGAGCAGGTGTACCGCCAGAATCCAGAAACAATTGAACAGCTGAAGCAGTACATCTCCTCTGTATGTGAAGCCATTCCGCCAGACACGTTTTCAAAGGTTTCGGGTAATTTTATTCAGAGACTACGCCATATTATTGCTACGCATGGTGGATATGTGGAAAATATCGTACTATAGAGTGCCCCAGACCGCAGCGCCATCTGTTGTTGACAATTGTAACTACTGTAGTTTCGAAAGTTTGTCTGCCTGAAAATGTACTGTTGTCCCAAGCATATTGGAACAAACGGTGTATTTCTATCGCTGCTCGTTTAGTTTGTATTGCTGTTTCAAATATACCGGTCATTTTTGAAACACCCTGTAAATACTGATAATTTAAATTTACTGTATCTTTTAAACATATGAAGTTACAGAGTGAATATTTACAACATCTGTCATTTAAACGATGCGCTTCTATATGAAATGTCGATCGTTAAGATCGACCAAAGCGCTCAGATTTTAGCATTCAAGTCTTTGTTACAAAAGTTGTTAATTTCACTTTAACAGTAAATCCTATACTATTATAGATATGATCAATATTCAAGTTTTATTGGGATCACCATTAACATTGATGGAGGATTGCAGATTAAAATTACTGTGGTTTGATTCTTTGCTTTACTACAAAATTAAATGGTTTCCATAAATGTTTCCCTTTATAGCTTATCTTAGGTCTACCATATTTAACACTGCTACGTCTCCTCGGCCACCAACGTCTTCTACTGGGTTTCCCTAAGACGTAGGTTCTCGTCTATCTCACTCGCACTCTACTGCGTTTAGGAGTCAATAGACAATAGACGCCTTTGATTTTCCCCATCTCGTGACGAATCGGCGACATTTATGACACACGGTCCTGGACGACAGGGTTCGTTTGACAATTCATGTAGGCTGACCTTTCAGTCATATATTTAAATGAGAGCGCAATGCTAGTTAACTCACATGCTACATCAAGCATGTGTATATAAATCATCTATGTGGGCGTTCTAGGCTATATTGTTGGAAATATTTTAAAACTATTTAGTAGCTACACTGCAAGTAAATAATGAACTAATCAGAATCTCAAATATTCACTTATTAGTGCTTCTTACTACCTATCGCTGCCTTTTCATATTATTACATATGAGTATTTCTCTGATTATTTTAGTGATAAGTTGTCGTCGTTGTAAAGAAGTTGTGAGTCGAAATCAGTATACAAGTCAGACGATACACAGGCGTCAAGTACTTAACAATATTATGTGCTCAGCTGCAGACACTGATAACTTCAGAGAAAACTGCGAAGGAACTTCTGTCTCACATGAAAAAGATTATTACACCTGAGCTTTCCAAAGCAGACAGTAGAAGCCACTTGTCGCTGATAGCTTCCAGTTGCACTACTGTGCCTTCCACAGATATATAAAGTAAATTTCGTACTCGGTAAGGGAACTAAGAAATTTAAATAGAGATAGTGCTTGACAATTTACAATATACATCTCACAGAGGCAGCTTTGTCGGTAAGTTGAAATATCGATCTTTCATTTCGTTCCTTACTCGGTATCTTTATATAACCGGCCCTAATGTCAGAAGCCGCTATATTCCAGGCATTGTGAGACCTGGCATCATCAGCCTCGCAGACGCTGCAGCGGTATTCTCCAGACAGGAATTTCATTCTCTGCCATAAAAGTCCTCAGTAAATGCTCAAGGGTCACTCCATCGGAATGTGGCTCCGTCCGCTAACTTATACGACTTACGCCATCCTTTAATTACCTTGACTAAGGCGTAGGAATTTCTATGACGACTTCAAATTCTAAGTTTTCAAGACGACTGCTTGATATGCTGCAGAATATTGCTGCAGTGTACCGCGTGTCTTGCTAGAAAATTTCTTGTTTATAGTAAACCTATTTGTAATCTAATTAACTGAGGGTATCGAACGTGGAAAATATTCGTTTACGTTGGCTCCAGACTATTCTAATAAAACAAGTAATAATTTCGTTTTCAGTCATTTCACTTACAAACAAAGGTACAAGTGAGGAATTATTACATATTCAGCGAACTCTTAACCGTCGTGGAATCTTAGAAAGACTCTACTTCACAAGGCACACATGCTTATCTCTGTTAAAACATTATCGCGACTCTTTTTACTGCCCTAGGGTGAAAAGGGATTAAGTCTCAAACGTACAAAGTAATGCTGTGAAACCGAATTGGTGTATCAAAACCCGCGTTGCAATGCGATTTAACATGAGATGACGACTTACAGAGAGACTAGGTAGAAAACTACTCATATCTAAATGATATAATAAAAAATTACTTGATTAGAATAGAAATAACCTGTATGTTAGGCAGCTTTAACTTACTGTAAAAGAGCATAATAGACAACAGAAACTAACTGATTTTCATGGATTTACGTACAAACAAATGCATTAAATATAATTATGTTTATCCAGATGATAAAATATTACAGTACGTGCAGAATATTATTCAGGAATATTGGCAAATAAGTTTGGGTGACGAGATGCAGCTTTATGGTCGTAACAAATGCTGTATTCTGAGTAGTAGATGGTTCAAGTGGCTCTGAGCACTATGCGATTTAACATCTGTGGTCATCAGTCGCCTAAAACTTAGAACTAATTAAACCTAAATAACCTAAGCACATCACACACATCCATGCCCGAGGCAGGATTCGAACCTGCGACCGTAGCAGTCGCGCGGTTCCGGACTGAGCGCCTAGAACCGCGAGACCACCGCGGCCGGCTGAGTAGTAGATAAAAAATCCACATGGCCTTGTACGTATTGAACTTATTGATTTTTGCTTAACAAGACATTAGCTTTGCATAGCACTTAAACCACGGTACTGAAATGCGTTCCATGTCATTACGGATACATCAGCCACTTCCAAGTATTAGCCACATCCTAGCCGTATTGATAGAGCGTCACCCGACGAAACTATGTTAATCCGTAATACTAGTGCTTTACCTCTCTGCCTAATCTTCATTCAAAGGTGACCAGTGGACAATGTGAGTGTGAAGATTTTCTGGATGGAAGGTAAACGTGGGTGTTGGCCACATGGCTGTCCCCTTACGTATTAACGGCAGGCACGAGTTGTTGCTAATTCGACGCCTGAAACACCACAAGTTGCCTCATCCAGAGAGAATTTAGCAGTACTTGAACAGAGCCCTAATGAATAAGAGATATTCGTCGAGATACTGGTAGTGCAACCAAAATATGTTGCTCCATTTCTAGCTAATGACATTGTATAATCGATAGATATCACTGTTCTACACTTTAGTAAAAAGTTACATGAAACCTCCTTGGGATTGTTTGACTGCTTCGTACACATTTGGTGTGTGTAACATTGCAAATACATAAAAGCTTGCTAAGTAGATAAAACAGAACTGTGATAACGCACCCGATCTGTACCCATTTCATCGACAGTGATGGTGGAATGAACCATACGCATCTACGTATACTTTACCTGGTTTCCTATCTCGGCAACATATTTTGCATTAGACGGCAGTGTCAGTCGTCTTTTACAACGAGCAAAGAATTTCTTCAGTACATCTTTCAGAAGTCCATTTCATTGTAAATCCAACTTGATTTAAACTTCAGTCACTTGGATGTCAGTAGCCCCTTCCATTGTTCTTAATTTTATTATTGCCCGTTTTCGATATTACCGACCTATTCGATGTAGTGTTTGGGAACAGGAATTGTACTTCGAAAATGAGTAGTTCGAATTTCTAATGTCCTCCACTAAATTTGAAACCTTCCCGTCTCCTCTATACCCCTTTTTTTACGCAACCTTCCCTTCTACAATATAACCTATGAAACCTTTCCTCAGGATTTCTATCTCTTGCTTCATAACAACAAATGAAATCTTCCCTTTGAAATTTATTCTCTTTCTCAATCTTCGCATACAAATTTAATTGCTGCTTCTTAAAAGTGGTTTTCTGATTATTTCGATGAAACATAGAATGTGTCATCGTCGTGGCCCTCAGTCGTTATCTGCAATAACCCGAAACTGTTCCTTACCTTTTTTATTGCTACTGGATCGCCATCTGACTGCTACATCGAACTGCGACGTGAATATACTTACTCTGGTTTACTATACTTTATTAGCTGCTGGTGGGCTCTTAGCGTCTCTAATGAGCTGTAGATGTTTAACGATTGTCTTACCGTCCTCCTCTACGTCCTGGAAAATATGTACTCCTAGTGCTGTAGTTGAACTATCTGTTGCAATGGAAAAGTTTTATGTTGTGTCAGGATGCGATAACAAAGGTGCCCTTAGTAATCCTTCTTTCAAATTCTTGAATTCAGCTTCAGCGTCTTCATTCCATGACCAAATTGTGTTTTTACTTGTGAGCTGGTATAGCAAGGGTGTGTTTAATGTTTTATATTAATGAATTTTCTGAAATAATTAATAAGGTTTAAAAAGCTCCGAAGTTCCTTCTTATTTTTTGGCACGTCGATGTCTTTCAATGCTTGCAACTTGTCGAAGTCTGGTGCAATACATATCTGTGAAATGATATGACCTAGAAATTTTATTAAGGCTTTTCCAAATTCACATTTACCGAGGTTTATAGCTCGAATGTATTCAGTAACTGTTGAAGGATGTGGTTGTGCTGTTCCCAGTTTTCTGCTGCTATTAGAATGTCATCTACATATGTAATAATTTTGTTTTTAAGATCCTGTGGGAGAATTGTATTCGTGCTTCGTATAAAGGCTACAGACGAAAACGTTAGTCCAAACGGAAGTTTACAAAATTGGTAACATTCACCAAAGCAAAGGAATGCCGTATACTTTCGGCAATTTGGGTGCAACTGGATTCGCCAAAATCCCGATTTGAGATCGAGGGTGGTATGTATAGTGGTGCCATGAAACTTTCGCAGTAACTCTTCTAACGTCTGTGGTCGGTCAGTTTCTGTAATGATTATTTTATTAACCTGTAGTGAATCTAAAATTAAACGGAGTGATACATCCTTCTTTTCAACGATATGTAATGGATTTATATATTGGCTAGCTGCTGGTTCAATTATACCCTGATCAATAACTGCTCGCAACTCTTTCTTAACTGCTTTTGTGTGTATATGCGGGATTGGATAGTGTTTTGCTTTGAAAGTCTCGTGTGGTTTCACTTGAAATTCGTACGTAAATCCTGTCATAGTTCCTGGAACATTGTTAAAAACTGTTTTATATTTCACAAGAAGGTTTTCTAATTCTGTGTGCTCTGTGTCGTCTTTTGCTATACTGTCTCCAACCCTGCATGTAACTGTTTTTAATACATTATACTCCTGTTCCTCTGCCATGTCGTTATCATGTGTATTCGTGTTATCCTTAGAATCTGCAATAATCTCGATCCTGTGCATATTTTGTTCTTCTGAGGATACTGCGTTTTTAAATCTCACTACCACTTCACTGTCTTCCTTCTGTAATGTTAGGTATGACGATTTAAAGTCAATCTTTGCGTCGTACTGTACGAGAAATTTCATTTCTAATATTATATCAGTTGTTAAATGTGGAACTATCCAACAATTGCTGTGGAAAGTTTGCCCTGTAAAAACAAACGTTAACCGTGTCTGTCTTTTGACTTCAATGCTTTTTCCTGGAAATGCTCCCTTAACTTTAGTTTTGTGTAATGGGAGTACTGGGTAATCATTATTGCTATCTGTTAAATGTGTCTTCTTTAATTACGCACATTGGGGAGCCCGAATCAATTATTGCTAAAATATTTTGTGACTTTAAATTTATCTGGATTATTGGGTGGCATATAGTTTTCTGCATGATAGGTTATTATTGTAACAATATGTCTTGCACGTCGTCGAATGTAATCGTTATCTTTTCTCTGTCCTTATGCATAGTGTCGTCGTTTAGAGATTCATCACAAGCTAAATCTCGTCATAAATGTTTTGAAATTTCATTTTCTGCTTGGGAGTGGTGTGCGTTTTCTATGAGCTGTACTGTTCTACCGTTTTGATTATCAGTGGTAGGTGGCGGATGAAATCTTGTGTCCGGTAGATTCATACGATAACTTGGTTGTTGTGTACTGTTTGAATTTCTATGAAAATTATCATTGTAGAATGTCCTTAGCGGTCGGTGTTCGTTTTCTCTCCTTCTGTCATTATAACTATAGTTAAACGGCGAGGCAGCATGTTTCTCTGAAAAAGCTGTCTTTGTTCGTTTTGTGTATTTTGCGGCTGACCCGAGTAATTGCATGCACCCGTCACATTTTCTTGGCGACGAGTCATGTGAAAGTTTGACCGGTTCGGCATTTTCTGTCGTATATGTGTCGTGTTATTTGGATGGCTTTGTTGCTGTCTTGAATTGTAATGTACATCGTTGTTATACTGCTGTTCATTAAATCCCTGTGTGTATTCTCGATTAAAGTTTTCATTTTCGCTGAAAAAGCGTTTATTAAGATTGATATTGCCAAATAGTGTTTGCTCAAAATTAGCATTGTTTGTCTGGTTTGCGTTATGTCGTGAAAAGTTCTTATTAACAAATGCATAATCTGCCTGGTGTACCTCTAGCAATTGCTGGATGTCTCTACATGCGTACACGCTGTCCTTTTGCGGGTCTGTTAATAATGACGCTTTTAATGCTCTGGGGAGTTTTGAAATACAGAGCCGTATTTAGCGGATTGACTGTATGGCTCATTGAGGTATTGGTTTTGTTCAACTATATACTCGAAAAATTGTGTAATTGTTGGGAAAGCAGAATTCTCGAAATTTGGTAGACTAATTAGCAGATCTTTAATGCTGCTCTGTGTGGTATCTGACCAATATGCTGCTAGAAATGCTTCTACTGGAAAACACTGTCTAGCAATTGGTCGCATTCTTCTCGCTGGTTCCCCTTCAAGAAAACTAATAATAAATTCTAGCTTATGTTGAACTGGTCATGACGGTGGGAGTGCTGCATTGAATTGTTGGATCCAGTCCAGTGGATGTTATTTGCGGCCTGTCATTTTTAAATATTTTAAACTTTCTCACTGAAAGGAAATTCTAATGGTCGAAACTGTCATGTCTTTGTGTGTAATTATTTTCGTAATGTTGTGAACATGAATGTATGTGCCTTTCTGCCTGGTTAAGATCTCTTACTCTCTGAAGTCTACCGATATTATATGTATTGTGCATTTGCGACATGTCGTAATGATGTGTTTTCTGTTGGAATTGATTGTTTGCAGTTGCTTCTTGTGTGTCAGCTATCCTTTGCTGTAAAGAATTGATTTTCGTATGTAACAAATTATTACGTGATTCTAGGTCTGCGATTGTTTGTTGCACATTTGTAATTTGCTTATCTTTACTCTTAGAAATCTGTTGAACTGAGACTGGTGTAGTGTCATCTGATTTACTGTCATTGGTAGTATCTAACAGGTCTATTCTTTTAGTGAGTTCGTTGATCTTTTCTGTCAATTCGTTTCGTAATTTACGATTACTTTTGGTAACTTTCTTAAAATCTGCTTTCAAATTTTCTGGGTCTTGATTGATTTCTATGTGTTCTATTTTGACAGTTAGTGTCTGGACTTCTTCTGTTAATTTATCCCTAATATTCTGGATTTCAGTGTGTGTAGAAATTTTTGCCTCAATTATGTGTGATTGGATTTCCGTGAGCCTTACTTGTATTTGAATATTTGTCTCCTTAATCGTTTCGATTTCATTCGAAATCGATTGTATGTGATTTTCCATGTAAGTTTTTCCCTGAGCAAACACTTTCTTTTTGTCGTCCTGTCACTGTTTATTAATTGTTTGTAATAGTTCTTTTCGTTCCTTATCCTGCGATCTCACCAGTTTGCAGTGACGTATCAAACAGTTTTCTGTGTGACTGTTAAAACGTTTATCAATGTGAGCCTTTTGTTTAGAAAAGTTCTCTGTCATTGTTTCTCGTATGCTAAGCGCGAATGATTCTTGTTTATCTGTTATTTCTTGAATCTTCGCGTGTAATTCTTGGTTTGATTTTTCAGCGTCTACCTTGATTTAGTTTTTTAGGTCTGCTGATTCTTGTGCCCTTCTATTCAAGTTTTGATTCATGTCTTGTCTCATTTGTAGCAAAAATGCCATTATTGTATCTGTTTCGGATTGACTTCTGTGTGTATTTGTATTCGTTGTTAAAGGTCGTACATCTGTGTTCATTTGAATATCCTCAGACGATTGTTATCGTGTCACCGCATCCATGGTTTCGGAATTATTGTCAATAAAACTGTGGTATCTGCTATGCAGATTGTGTAGCTGTGTACCGTTTGAATCTGTTTCGGCACGTAATGGATTCACACTGTTTGACTGCATTATAGTGGTTTCGTTACTGAAACTATTATGTCTGCTACGCGTAATTTGTGGCTGTGTAGCGTCTGTTGTATTTAAAAACAAATTATTTTGCACTAATGTCTCATTATCAGTGGGCAATTCTGAAGATGATTATTCGTCAAAAGATTCCATATTATTACTACTCTCGAATGTCTCTTCACCTAACGTTTCGCTATAGGGTTTTTCACACGTATTATTTCTGTCTATTCCTGAAAAGAATTTCTCGTCAGTATTTTCTACACTTTAATCGCTTTGAGAACGAGTAATTATTCTACGTGACTTTGTCTATAATTAGCATACGCAACAAAATGTATCACTGTTTAATGTGGATTCAACACTGAGCAAACACTTTTCAACGCAGAATCAATAGAGCAAACAGAATTGCCGATGGGCTGTGAATTTAAGGTATACGGTTTAGTATAAGCATTGTGCCACTTACACTAGCTTATTTATATAATTGTCAGAGTCAGTATATCATTTCCACACTAGATTCACTAAATAGTCTTACCGATTCGATGTCGCCAAGTGAAACCTTCCCGGCGTCTCCTCTATATCTCTTTTGTTAATGATGACATTCCCTTTTAGAATAAACTATGAAACCATTCCTTAGGATTTCTATCTCTTGCTTAATAATAACAAATGAAAACCTCCCTTTGAAATTTATTCTCTTTCTCAGTCTTCGCATACAAATTTAAATGCTGCTTATTAAAAATGATTTTCTGATTATTTCGACGAAACATTGAATGTGTCGTCGTCGTGGCTCTCAGTCGTTACCTGAAATAACCCAAAAACTGTTCCTTATCTTTTTTACTGTTACTGCATCGCCATCTGACTGCTACATCGAACTGCGACATGAATACACTTACTCTGTTTTACTATACTCTATTAGCTCCTGGTGGGCTGTCATAATAAGTGGCTGTATTTATTACCAAAGCTTTAATAGCAAAGCTGACGTTATTCTTTAATTAATTTGACTGAAAGTACGTAATTCATAGTTACACTTTTTCTCGACAACAATAAAATTTTTGCAAAGTTTTACTTTGGTGGTTTTTGGGATGGATTATAATCAGTAATGCAACATTGCTGGTAAAAATTAATTATATTCGGAAAACGCTTCTAATATTTACTGTTGGTAATGAAATGGTTTTACAAACTTTCAAATGAAACTTACTTTTTACAATAATCTTACAACTAGCATTGCGCAAGCACACCTTCAGTAGTCTTGAGTTTCGCAAAGAAAATAATTCAATAATATTACTTCCTCTTACGATAATAGTTAGTTTATGTCTCTGTACATCCGTGTATAATCTCTTGTAAATCATAGCTGGTGGCATGCAGGCACACTGCTCCTCTCAACCTCTCGTTTCAGACCTGCTACCAACTCGCTTCACATCTCGCTTACTGCTGTCTTCCTACGAACGCTAAAGTGCGGTCTATCCTGCCAACAATGTTTTCTGGTGCAGACAATCCCTGCTACCATTACAAAATGCATCAATACGCAGTCTTTCCCGCTCTTTTCTTAAAATGTATCCATAGGCGGTCTCTCCCGCCCTTTTTAAAATTATATCAATGTGCGGTCTCTCTTGCCAACAATACTTTGGTGCAGACATTCCCTGCTACGACAATTTTTTCCAACATGACAAATATTAATTATTCCTACTTAATCCTATTAATAAAATATAAACATCTTTCATAAATTGTGGGTTGGCAATAGACAATAGAAATACACATGTCTTACAAATTTTAGGTTTCCATGACCTCCCTAACTCAATAGATGAAAAGGAAAAGATGCTACCTTGGAAAGTAAGCTATCAATTTTCTCACACACTCAGTCAAAGTTTACGCCTCCAACGATCTCGACATGTGCTGGATGTTAAACCATAATCTCCGTTTCCTTGTTTTGACAACATTTTTCTCTCCGCCATCCACTACACTGCTCTCAAGTAATGTGCGTATTACACACTTACGTTCCATTTCTGTGTGTCATAGGCCACTGGCAGAAATTTTCTCTAGAATACACCATTCAGCTTTCCAAATCAACTTTAATGTATTTACAGTGGAGCCTTTATTTGATATGTATCAATGTGTTCATATCTTTCACGACATTTCAATCAACGACCCTCTCCCGAAAGCCATATAATTTTGTTGACTTTCGCTTACTTACGAAGAAAGGTAATCGTAAAAAGGAGATTTGTCTGGTTGATTTGGAGGAGAAGACCAAACAGCGAGGTCATCGGTCTAATCGTATAAGGGAAGGATGGGGAAGGAAGCCGGCGGTGCCCTTTCAAAGGAACCATACCAGCAATTGCCTGATGCGATTTAGGGAAATCGTGGGAAACCTAAATCAGGATGGCCGGACGCGAGATTGAGCCATCGTTCTCCAGAATGTGAGTCCAGTGTGCTATTCACTGTGCCCACACGCTTGGTAGCAAAACCAGAGAAATCAGATTTCGCATGGAAAGATCTGTGTGCCAATATCTCCCACGATCTATTTGAGGATGAAACGATAGAGAAATAGTCTAAAAGTGGTTCTATGAACTCTCTGCCACATATTTAAACGTCAATTGCAGAGTATGAACGTAGATGTAAATACAAGGACTCAACTGTTGACGGAAATCCGGAAATGCAATTTTTAATCACTACTGTCCGCCATACAGAGTAGTTTCATATACGAGGGCTTGTGGGAAGCAACGTCCGATCAGTAGCAAAATGGAAACCAGTATGAAAATAAAATAAAATTATTTGCAAATGTTAGCTACACTTTCCACCTACTTCTCTACATTGTCAACGCTCCGATTTAGACATTAGCGTTGTACCAACTTCCCAATACCCTCGCCATAGAAGGCAGCCACCTGCTCTTCCTGTCAATTCTCTACACTCGTTGTCTGTGGCTGAACACTGTCTTCATAGCCAGCGGCTCATCTGAGGGAGAGTAGGTTACAGGTTCTTTTGTGGCTGAAAACACTGCAGAAGCATCTTCATTGGCCTGCAGAGTCCTCCTGAGAATTTTCGTGAAGAAGGAAGTGCATGACAGCTATGTTATGTGGGCTGCGTGACATCAGGCGAAATCTCACACCAGGTTCTCATACTTCGCGGGAAACACTATTGTTCTAAGTATATTTACGTGCTCACTGTGTCCTCAGAACTGAAAACAGCGGCGTGACGCGATCGACGGGCATACTAGTGGCACCGCCCAACGCATCTGTGCAAAGCTTCATTGGATTTTTACTGTGCTTTACATTTCGCACTGCCTCGGAGCTTACTTTCCGAATACCCCTCGTATCAAAATGTTTCCGTTGAAATGCCGCACGTCCAGAACAGGTATGACAATCAGGCAATAGGGCCCTGATCCTGAGGCAACCATCTGACCGACCCCCTTCCCCCCCCCCCCCCCCCAAGATGAAGGTATTCGTTTGTAGAAACACCGTGTCCTGCTGCGTGAAGTAATCTGTAACTGTCTGATGCTCATACTCGTCCGACAGCATTCGTCGACCCTTCATGGCCTTTTTCAATGGTCCGAAAGTTTTATAATTGCATTGGGAGAAGTCAGGACTATAAGGTAGATGCTCGAGTTTCTCCCGAGTAGGCGTAACTTCTGCGTTACGACTTTTGCGATATGTGGACTTGCGTTATCATGAAGCAGCAGCACCCTTCCACAAGGGTGATTTCAGTATCTGATGGATGTCTACCGGTGTTTTTTCTTCGGTAGTCAAGAAAAGGATAACAACACATTTGACGTGTTTGAAAGAAGTTGGTAATAACAGTGGCACAGTTCATGTTTCCGCAATTACCGCACATACGTTGGAAACACCATCAATGCCAGGCTAATCCCTTGCCTAGATGTCGGTGCTTACATATCTGAATTACGGTCACGCTACGCTGCACAGACGCTTCAGTAACGTTCTCAAATGGAAACTTTTTGATCCCCCTTTTTATTGTTCTCACAAACGAAGAATCTCAGCACTATTTTCTTGCTTAGTACAACGAGTTCATTCGTGCATTATTGACATTTTTCTAACATCCAACAAAAAAAACCTGTGCCATCTACAAATACCCTCATCGTCGTAGGAAATGGTCATTTTTATAATACAGTCGGACCGTCTGTGGTTCTCGCCGTCTTGCGTGGACGACAAGACGGGATGACTAAGACACTTTGGCCACTGTGTATAGGTCTTCAACTGGTTCTGCTTATGCAGGAGGGAAAGCAAGTACCCGAGCAACAGAGATGGAAAGGGGGGAGAGGAGTGAGTGGGGGGAATGAGGCGATAACCCGCGAGTGAGTCACTGGTCATTCTGGGAGTTACACACTACGCTGCGCTGCCGTCACCGCCGCCTTCTCTGGCGCTCGTGTCACTCGCTCGTAACTCCAAGCCGCTACAGCCAGACAAGAGGTTTCACACCACACACTTTAAGGTTTGTGTGAGGCAATGTAACTGCTGTGTACAAAGCACGTAGTGATTGTAGGTCTGGACGGCGTGTCATTCCCAGAAAAGCTACAACTAAAAGATATTTTAATATAAGAAACGAACCTTGGAACTTAGCGTTTCTTCGTCACCAACGTGTAAATCTACATCTACAGCACTACTCTGCAATTCACACGTAAGTGGCTGGCAGACGGTTCTTCCACCCACTGTTTTTCTACTGCTCCACTCTCTAATGGACTGTGGACAAATTGAACTCTTTACTTTCCGTGCAAGTTCTGATTCATCTTATTTTATAACGATCAACATTTCACAGTATGTAGGTTGCCCAAAGTGAAATATTTTCATATTCAGAGGAGAAAGTTACTGATTGAAATTTCGTGAAAACATGTCGACGCAGCTCAAAACGCTATGGTTTTAATGATTGCTACTGCACCTATTAGTGCCCAGTAGACCCAACATAAGGCAACTGTAAACGTAGTCGAAGCGTTTTCTCCAGGATAGTTTCTTACTCTATGACTTGGTACTGTACTCACAAAGGCCGGCCGGAGCAGCCGTGCGGTTCTAGGCGCTACAGTCTGGAACCAAGCGACCGCTACGGTCCAGGTTCGAATCCCGCATCGGGCATGAATGTGTGTGATGTCCTTAGGTTAGTTAGGTTTAATTAGTTCTAGGCTACTGATGACCTCAGAAGTGGCATAGTGCTCAGAGCCATTTGAACCATTTTTTTGTACTCACAAAACTTCCATCTTAAGTGATTCTGGCAGCGGAAGCTCACGCAGTTATAAACATCCGTGCCATTTTTTTCCTCATTTCGCAATATTACAAAACGAGAAACTCTTCTCTGTACTTTTTCGATGTCCTCCCTCAAACCTATCTGGTGAGAATCCCATACCGCACAGCAATACTGAAACAGACGACGAAAAAGTGCAGTGCAAGCAGTCTCTTTAGTAGACCTGCTTCTTCTAAATGTCCTGTAGATAAATAGCAGTCTTTGGTTGCCTTCCCCACAACGTTATATGTATGTGACGGTTCCAATCTAAGTTGTTCGTATTTGTAATTCCTAGGTATTTAGATGAACTGATGGCCTTAAATTTGTGTTATCTATTGTGTCACCAAAATTTAACGGATTTATTTTCGTACTCATGTGGATGATCTCACATTTTCCTTGTTCAGACACAATCACCACTTTTCGCATCATACTGATACCACGTTCAAGTCATTTTGCAATTATTTTCGATATGATGATGTCTTTACCAGACGGTAAATGACACCATCATCTGCAAACAGCTTAAAAGGGCTGCTAAGATTGTTTCCTAAATCGTTTGTATACAGTGAACCCCCTAAGAAGCTGGTATAGGTATGCGTATTCAAATACAGAGATATAAAAACAGGCAGAATACGGCGCTGCGGTCGGCCACGCCTATGTAAGACAACAATTGTCTGACGCAATTGTTGCATCGGTTACTGCTGGTGCGGTGGCATCTTCGAGGTAGCCACGAAGTGGGAATTTTCCCGTACGATCATTTCACGAGTGTAGCGTGAATATCAGGAATACGGTAAAACATCAAATCTCCGACATCGCTGCGGCCAGAAAAAGATCATGCAAGAACGGGACCAATGATGACTGAAGAGAATTGTTCTGCGAGGCAGAAGTGCAACCCTCCCGCAAACTGCTGCAGATTTAAATGCTGGGCTCTCAACAAGTGTCAGCGTGCGAACCATTCGACGAACCATCATCGACATGGGCTTTCGGAGTCGAATGTCCACTCGTTTGCCCTTGATCACTGCACGACATAAAGTTTGACGCCTCGCCTGTGCCCGTAAATACCGACATTGGACTGTTGATGACTGGAAACATGTTGCCTGGTCGAACGAGTCTCGTTTCAAATTCTATCGACCGGATGGACATGTGCGGGTATTGTGACATCCTCATGAATCCATAGAACTTACGCGTCTGCAGTGAACTGTTCAAGCTGGTGGAGGTTTTTAATGATGTGGGGCGTGTGCAGCTGGAGGGGTATGGGACCCCTGATAGGTCTAGATACGACTCTGACAGGTGACACGTACGTAAGCATTCTGTCTGATCACCTGCATCCATTCATTTCCATTATGCATTCAGACGGGAAATTCCATCAGGACAGTACGAGACCCCACACGTCCAGAATTACTGTAAAGTGACTCCAGAAACTCTCTCCTGAGTTTAAACACTTCTCCTGGTCACCAAACTCTCCAGAGAAGAACATTATTGAGCATAACTGGGATGGCTTGCAACGTGGTGTTTAGAAATCTCCAACCTCTCGTTCTCTTACGGATTTGTGGAGTTCCCTGCAGGATTCATGGTGTCAATTCATTCCAGCACTACTTCAGCCATTAGTTGAGTCCATGCGTGGCCGTGTTGCTGCACCTCGCTTGCTCGCCGGTGCCCTATACGATATTAGACAGGGGTACCAGTTTCTTTGGCTCTTCGATGTAGTTTAGGAACTACAGAGGGCATATAGGACTTATTTGGGGAAAACCGGATATCACTACTGTTTCACTCCATGATTTTCCGTCGAATACTACATATTGTGACCTTTCTATCAGGAAATCACAAATGGAGTCCCACAACTCAATCGATACTCCATAGATACGCAAGTTGATTATGTGTCACTTGTGAGAAAGAGAAACTTTCCTGAAAATCTAAAAACACAGAATTAATTTCACATTATCTGTCGACAGCACACACTAATTCGTGCGAATAAAAGTTAGTTGTGTTTCACAAGAATGATATTGTCTGAATGAGTGCTGCCTACTTGTCATTAGACCGTTACCTTCGAGGTAATTCGTAATTGTCGAACGCAACACCCGTATATGTTCCGAAATGCTACTACAAATCGACGTCATTGACACGGATCTGTAATTGAGCGGATTACTTCAGTTTCCTTTCTTGAGAACTAGTGTGACCTGTGAAACTTAAAAGTTTTGCAGTGAGCACATAGTGAGTAGTGGGGCGATCACTGTGTTATAGAAAGAACTCAAAAGCCAAGATCGCTTAAATACTGTTCACTGGATAACCCGTTTCAACACACTAAAGGTGCCATTATCGGGTCTAAATGGAGGTTAACATTTATAAACCATTTGGATATAACGATACATGAGGCAGACCAGCTCATGTTATATCCAAGTAAACCATTTGGATATAACGATACATGAGGCAGACCAGCTGATGTTATATCCAAATGGTTTATAAATGTTAATCTACATTCAGGTCCGATGATGGCACCTTCATTGTGTTAAAACGGGTTATCCAGTGAACAGTATTTAAGCGACCTTGGATTTTGAAATATTTCTAAAACTTAAAAGTCTTTTGGTACGTATCTCCGCAGTGCGGGAGGTTGTATATAACTGCTAAGTATGGGACTATTGTATCGACATACTCTGAATGGATCCAGTGGCATGCTATCTGGACTGGAAGACTTGCCCTTATTAAGTGCTTTAAGCTGCTTCAGGGCACATAGGGTATCTGTTTATAAGTTAGATTAACGGAAACAATGGAATTTCTGAATCTGTTTCTGGCAAATTAAACATCTTGCATGTAATAATGGAAAAGACAGAACATCTGACGAATTTTTTGGACATTGGCAGTAGTTATTGTGCCATGACGCAATAATTAGAGCTGTAGGATGTGGTATATGCACAGCACTGAGTAGCGAATGTGTCACGAAACTTGAAATGCCAAATTGTTACAGCCAAAAATGTTTCGTTTCTCGAGACGGTAGTTTCTATATTGTTCAAACTCGTTACCCTCAGCGGATTCGAAGAGTTGGAAAAGTGTCGTTGGTTGCATGTCTTCTTTTCTGGACACAGTTCATGCAGACCTGTTTCTTTTCGAGTCCTCCAATTATTATTCTCTAAGGGCCTATCCGATAGCAGCCTCAGGCAGCAGATCTATGCTAACCGCACATGACACTATCTCTGGCGTCTGAAGGTTCGGAGACAATTACTGTAAGTCACGTGATGGAAGGCAAAACTGAGTTTAAGTCTCTAAGCACTATGTGAAGTTGACCCCACATCTTATTTATAACTGAACTCAAGAACAGATTTTTAACAATTGAGTACCTTGTTCAGTTAGGAATACAACTATGGTACAGTGTATATTCTTACTATATGACTCATTTTCCATAACCAATGTATAGTACGACAATTTCAAAGACTACGGAAGGGGAACAGACACGTCAATGACCGGACGGAAAGTTGATAATTTTGTGGACAAAAAAGAGGCGCGAGGGAGACCGGAACGCAGATCGGTGGATGTGTAGTACAACACAGTGACCACATAACCACGACGCTGTGCTATTTGCAGCTCGCTCGAAGTGCACATCCTGACCTTGGATCGTTCACTGTTTCTGGTTTGCTTCCTTCTTCACAATTCAGTACAACTTATTTCTGTTTTCATGTTTGATTTGTGTTCAGATTTTGACGGGCTACCCACTGAGCTACTTCGCCACTAAATCTGAGAGGGGAGTGCGAGAGCAAGTTTCCTTTTAAAGAAACGTGTGTTCAGCAGTTCTATATCTGCTTAATGCCCTCTTAGATATTGCTGCTGTGAAAATGTGTTTCATCATACGTGATCTTCTCCACAAAAGCTAGTTGCTCTGGAGTCATGTCCTGAAGTACATGACGAGACCGTAGTTGCGTTCCATGTGCGATTGGGAATATGCGTACTTTGGAAGTGTGTTGCTTCTGAAGATGCCACTTTAGTAGAAAATTGAGGGCCACTTCGTATTGGTGCGCTCTAACAGCCTCTTCATTGTACAAACCGTGGATAACAAGAGAAATTATACGTGTGAAACATTCTGTGTGGCAAAAATTCGCTATCCAATTCAGTACTGTGTGCCGCGTAGAGAATTTACCATTATTTACAGTGTTGAGAAAATGAAAGCAGGAAATTGTACATTAAAATCAATTAAAATTTATAATAATAGGGAAAAAATACATAAAAATGAGACTTGCCGTCTTTGGTCTGAGTTACAGAAATAATAAAACCACATAAAACTTTATATAGCTTTGGGAAGAAATTTATCAATAGCTTAGATCAGAGGTATCGGAAATTACTTTGGAAGGAGGAAGTTCAGAGGGCCCCAGGAAGAAAGACCAATATTCAGGGATGTGGGAGGAACGCTCATTTGAAACAAAAAGCTACCGTTGCCAATGTGCCCTATTCCTAACTGTTTCTATGCCAGAATACATTTAACACACATTTACTCCTGGGCTATTGACACGCACGTATGAGTTTTACATTAACGCCGTAGCAGCAGTACAATTGTCTGGCCACCAAGGTCGCCAGACCTTAGACCATTATAATTTTGTTTATGTGAGTGGATGAAGTCTGAAGTGTACGCGCGATGAACGCCTTTGTCGCATCATGGATGCTGCTGCCCATATAAGCGAACGTGAAGACACTCAGAAAAGCAACACGTTACCTCCTAGGAGTTCGCAAATGCACTGAAATTGACGGTGGAACATTCGAACATTTATTGTGATGTATACAACACTTCCAATGTGACGTGTACGATATTGCTTAGAGGTAAATAGGTTAAAAATACGCATGTTGCAGTTGCTACTTTCTAGAAAGTATGTTATGTTTACTAACTATTGTACGTGTGTAAACCTAACAGTCTATTGGATAATACAGAAATAAATAGCAGTGTACGTTAAGTGTCTTCTATATCGGAAACCATTCGGACTATATTATAAGTCCATATGATGCTTTTCGCTTCAGATGACACTCCCCGTCAGATCCCTGAATATTGAGCACCCTGTATAAACGTAGGTAGAGGGTAGATGGGAAAAGTGGTAGTGGAAGATAAGAGAGATAACATTCGTTAATTTTAAAATGTAGAAGTAAACTGAAAACGGGAAGCTATAATATGATCCTTGCAGAATCATATGAAAATGAAAAGCCGGTAAAATAACGCGCACGCGATGTTCATCAAGTCTTTTTTGAAGGAAAATGAGGGAAGATGGGAAGTACAAGTTCAAACGTCCCGTGCTCGACGAGGGACTGAAGTGGGACAAGTTGAGGAAGGAAAAGAGCGGGACATGAACTCGGCTTTGCCCTTTACAGAATACGAACTATAGTCTCCGCTAGATAAAGAAACTACAGTAAACATTCGTAAACGCAGTTCAGTATTTCTGATTTTGCCTGGGTGCTCCCAATTTCAGTTCCTGTGTCATTCATGAGTCAGTGGGCCCTAACTTTGGTGCCACTCACATCCCTTACAAATACATCTACGAGGGTTGGAACTTAAATAGTGGCAACTATTTATTCGCAACCGATACAGAAGAGTTACATATTTGCATCTGTTACTGTCCTTCAAAGTAGTCACAGGCGTTTTGTAGAACCCGTTGCGAGCGATGTGGAAGGCGCAGTATACCGTTAGCAGAGCCTGTTCTGCTGATAGTGCGAGTGGAGTGATCTAAAGTTATGGTGTGAAATGAGCGTTTGGCGTCATTGGCCGGAAGGCCCCTTACAGGGTCCGGCTGTCTTGGTGCAGGCCTTATTACATTCGACGCCACATTGGGCAACGTGTGCGTCGGATGGGGATGAAATGATGATGAAGGCAACAAAACACCCAGCCGGGAATGGAACCTGGGCCTGTAGGATGGCAATCCGTCACGCTGACCACGCTCGTGTACGACCGTGATACTGTTATCCTAACTCATTACGTTCCTCTACGGCAGACCGTCAGTGAACAGTATTACTGTTCGTTTTTGGAGCATCTCCTGCGATCAGCTTTGCTAAATAAGCGGCAACACTTTCTGCGCAATCCACCCATGTTTTTGCGCGACAAGGCGTGGGTGCATACAGCGCAAGCTGTGGCTGCTCTCTTCGGTCGATGGGACTGGAAAGTACTGTACCATCCACCATACTCCTCGGACTTAAGTCCTTGTGACTTTGATTTGATTCCGAACATGAAGGAACCGCTTCGTGGCATTCGCTTCAGAACGGTTCCAGAGATTCTACAGGCAGTAGACCGCTCCACTCGCAGCATCAACAGAACAGGCTCTGCTAACGGTATACAACGCCTTCCACATCGCTAGCAACGAGTTCCACACAACGCTGGTGGCTACTTTGAAGGACAGTAACAGGTCCAAACATGTAACCCTTTAGTGTCGATTGTGAATAAATAGTTGCCACTATTTAAGTTACAACCCTCGTAGATCTACACGAGCACTCGACAGTTCACACTCAAGTGCCTGGCAGAGGGTACTAGCGTCAACAAAATACTTTCTCATGCGAGGCAACTGAAATTTCATGAAAAGATCTCGCCGCAACGAGAAACGCTTTTATTTCAACGCTTTCCACTCCAACTGGCTTATCATATCCGTGACACGCACTCCCTTTTACCGTAATGATACAAAACGAACTGACCTCCTTTGGGCTTTCTCGATGTCCTCCGTCAATCCCCTCTGGTATCGATACCATCCCAGCAAAACTCTAACAGAGGACGAACAAGCGTAGTGCAGGAAGTCCCTTTAGTAGAACTATTGCATCTTATAAGTGTGCCAAGAAAACGCAGGATTTGTTTCGTCTTCCCCAAAACACTGTTAAATGTGATCTTTTCAGTTTAAGTTTTACGTAATTGTTACCTCCAGTTCTTTAGCTGAATCGCGCTGAAGCGACAGAAGTCAAGGGATAGTGATATGCACATATACTGACGGGGTTATTATCTCGTACACAAGGTATAAAAGGGCAGTGCATTGGTGAAACGTTATTTGTAGTCAGGTAACTCACGTGAAAAGATTTCCAACGCGATTATGGCCGTGTAACGGGAGACGACAGACTTCAAACGCATGGGTCATTCCATTTCGAAAATCGTTAGGGAATTCAATATTCCGAGAGCCACAGTGTCAAGAGAGTGCCGAGAAAATCAAATTTCAGCCATTACCTCCCACAATGAACAACGCGGTGGCCGACAGCCTTCACTTGACGACCGAGAGCTGCAGCGTTTGTGTAGACTTTTCAATGCTTACAGACAAGCAACACTGCTAGAAATAAACGAATAAAGCGATGTCGGAGGTAGAAAGAACGTACATGTTAGGACAGTGCTGTGAAATTTGGCGTTAATGGGCTACTGAAAACTGCAAAACCGTATCGTGGTCAGATGAGTCCCGATTTCAATTGGTATGGGTTGATGGTAGAGTTCGAGTGTGGCTCAGAACCCACGAAGCCATGGACCCTAGCTGTCATCAAGTTATTGTGCAAGCTCGTTTTGGCACATAATTGATGTCGGATGTCTTTCCATGGAATGGACTGGGCCCTCTGGTCCAAATGAAACTATCATTGGGTGAAGTGGCTATATTCGGTTACTTAGAGAGCATTTGCCTCCACTGATGGACTTCATGTTCCCAAACGACTATAGAATTGTCATAAGTGTTCACGATTAGTTCAAAGAACGTTCTGGACAATTCGAGCTAATGGTTTGGCCACACAGATCGCCCACCAGGAATCCCATAGAACATTTGTGGGCCGTAACGGAGAGACCAATTCGTGCATAGCTTCCTGCACCGGCAGCGTTTCAACAGTTATGAATGATTGTAGAGGCAGCATGGCTCAGTATTTCTGCAAGTGAGTTCCAACGACTTGTGGATACCATGCTGAGTTGCTGCAATACGCCGAGAAAAAAACGGTCCGAAACGATATTAGGAGGTATCACATGACTTTTGCCACCTCAGAGAGTAGTTTTTACATTTTTGTGATATATCGTGTGACCGAGTATTAACGTATTCCTTATAGTATTCATGTGGATAACCTCACACTTTTGCTTATTTAGAGTTAATTGTCACTTTGCGCACAATACAGACATCGTGCCTAAGCAATTTGGCAATGAGTTTGGATCTTTTAATGACTTTACTGGACGGTAAACGACAGCAAAATCTGCAAACAATCTAAGATGGCTGCTCAGATTGTCTGCTAAATTGTTTCTCTAGACTAGCAACAGCAGAGGCCTATAACACTTGTTTGCCGGGAACGCCAGATATCCCTCCTATTTTATTAGATGAATTTTTGTCGGTTACTACGTTTTACTACCTTTTTCGGCAAGAAATCACGAATCCAGTTGCACAACCGAGCCGATACTCATCACGTGTTAAGGATGGGTCCACCTTTTTGCTAGTACACAGTTATTATTTTACTTTAATACCCAAACACGTTTCACCAATGTTGTGGTATCGTTAGTGAGCTTTCCTCTTCTTAGATTTTTCCGTTGTCTTACACTGTGTGTGTCTTGCGGTTGGCAACCGAAATCAGCCACAAGCCTAAATCAGTTCACCGTGTCATGTTTACTCCTGTTCATTTCTGTGTACTGCTTTTTTTTAGGTTACTGCGGCTTAGATACACGTCTCACTGTACGAATTTACATTTCTGATGCACCTTCGACAGTCACTTGTTTCACTGTTTCGTTTTGGTTTGATGTTCGAAAACTCTGAATTTGTTCGTCTGTTTTCGTTCTCTGTGTGTGCAACAAAAAGCGGAACAATTCAGAGTTTGTGGACTACAAAACGGTGACACAAACAACAGTCGACAGAGCATCAGAGAAGTAAATTTGTGCAGTGAAAAGCGTGCCCGAGCTGTGGCGTCACTGCCGTACCTACAAAATTTACCACTCTCATCATGAACAATACGTATTATAAAACAGCGCCTAGTACACATAAATGAAACAAAATTCAGTTTCACTGTCTTATTCTACGACCTGCGCAACCTAAAGTGAATAACAAAAAATTAAATTCTGTACAAAAATCGTAAATACCTATACTGATATGAAACAGGAACACTAATGCTTTATTGTGTGGTAGGCTGAGTTCTCTTGCTGTATCGATTGAAACTAGAAAGTAAGTTTACATGTTAAAATTTCTAAAATACTTTCTTCATTCTAGGCAACATTATTATGCGAATCTTTTCATTGAAAGTGATGGTAAAAGTGTTTATTTTTGGCCAAGACAAATTATTTAAAAATGAAGGTTTCTTGTCTGGTTCGCGGTCTTTTCAAGTGCCATTTTGGTCACGACTGTGATTCATTTACCATGTCCGATAGAACTTACAATTACTTTAATTTTACCATGTACGATTTTTTTACTAAATAATGTTTTCCAAAGGGAAAACGTTATTTCATTTCGCGGTCGATTAAAAATTAGCATACGAATCGTCTGCCAAGTTAACTGTGAATCTTAGCTACTTTAACATGTGCAATAACAGAAAATCATTTAATAAAAAATTCATTTAGAAAAATCAAAAACAAGTATTTCCACTTTCTGGCTCATGTCTTTCTTGTAACACTGCTCCTAAAGATACAATTTTCTATGATTCATTTACGTAACTTAAAGATTGATATTTAGAGCATTCAGAAACTAAGTTCAATATTCCAAATTACGGAAACGGTAACGTTATAAAACCACAGCAGCCTCACAAGGCACAGTATTCACAAATGAGCAGTAGCAAACATGATATGGTGTACTCCTGTAGATCTGTGACTATTTTCCGTTGGTTGTCATACGACACAGGCAATGTAAAATAAATTAAAAGTAAAAGAAAAAAAGACCGTTAAGAATGCCACAACTGTGGTGAAGCGTGTTCGGGTATTAGAGCATAATAATGACTGTGTACTTGCGAAAAGGCAGCCCCGTCCTTAACTCATTATTTGCTGTAAGCACGGGAACTTGTTTAAAATTCCAATATGATAGACAGGAAACTCCATAGGCATTTAGTTTGATTTTAAGTCTCTTGCGTGGGACAATGTCAAAAGCGTACTGGAAATCTTGTAATATGGAGTCAATTTGAGGTTCCCTGTCGATAGCACTCATTACTTTGAGAGAATAAATTGCAAGTTGTGTTTCACAAGGTCGATATTTTCTGAACCCGTGCTGACTTTGTGTAAACAGACATATTGTACGAATACAGTATTTGTTCCAAAATTCCAGCATACATAGACGTCACTGATGAGACTGTAATTCTTTGCATTACTCCTATTTCCTTTCCTTGGTACTGGTATGACCTGTACACATTTCCAGCCGTTAGCCGTTTACACAGAAGAGCATTCTTTGGATGAATGGATTCTGCTGTGGTAGTCGTTGAATGCTTCGCACATTGCCCATTTTCGCAAATGCGTTTCGTTTAGCACTTCGCTATCTTTCTATAGAGCGGACACACCAGCGTGGCGTTTTAGGTGGAACGTGTTTTGAAATATCGTTGCATAAGAGACTGGCAAAGGTATTTACAAGACGCCACAGTCACCTACCGATTGCACAATAGCCATCACCAAATTCGTGTGTACCACACGTTGCGGTTCTCACTTTCTACATTTCTTCTCAGAAGCCGTAGGAAGCACAAGCATTTAATAATCGTTTCTCAAATAGGTTATACTAGAAAGCATAGGTACAGTTCAATAGAAAAAATCACAACCGTGCATTGAAAAAATAACTCTAATATAATTAAATCATGTGAATTTATCACCAACTTCTCCCTCCGAAAATAAGAAAATTGTACATTCTCTCAAAAATAAAAGTTCATCTAGTTTTCATGGTGTTTCCAATAGAGTACTAAAGATCTATTCCCATGTAATAAGCCCGGTGTTATCCGAAATATGTAATGTATCATTAACACAAGGGCCGCGCGGGATTACTCGAGCGGTCTCAGGCGCTGCAGTCATGGACTGTGCGGCTGGTACCGGCGGAGGTTCGAATCCTCCCTCGGGCATGGGTGTGTGTGTGTGTTTGTGTTTGTCGTTAGGATAATTTTAGTTAAGTAGTGTGCTATCTTAGAGACTGATGACCTAAGTAGTTAAGTCCCATAAGATTTCACACACATTTGAACATTTTCGAACTAACCCAAGGCATTTTTCCAGAGCCGCGCTTAGTTTTCACGTGGTTTTAGGCGCCATGTCACGGACTGCGCGGCCCCTCTCGCCAGAGGTTAGAATCCTCCCTCGGGCATGGCTGTGTGTGTGTTGTTCTTAGCATAGGTTAGTTTAAGTAGTGTGTAAGTCTAGGGACCGATGACCTCAGCAGTTTGGCCTCTTAGACATTCACACACACATATTTTCCAGAGACACTGAAATACGCCGTTGTTAAACACCTCTTCAAGAAAGGTGATAAAAGAGATCTCAATAACTATCACCCTGTTTGACTGCTGACATCATTTTCCAAAAATGTTTGAGAGGGTGAATGATTCTACAACAGTACCTTACCTTACCAAGAATAATACCCTCAGTAAATCAGTTTTGATTTCAGAAGGGTTTTTCTACTGTGAATTCCGTTTACGAATTCACTGATCAGATTTCACTTACATTAAATAATAAAATAGCGCCCGATAGTATTTTCTGCGACCTATCATAGGCATCTGACTGTGTGAATCATAGTATTTTTCTCGATAAATTAAAGTTTTATGGGATTGATGGTACAGACAACCAATACATAATATCAAATCTAACGGAATGAACGCAGCAGCAATATAGTTTGGGAACATAATTACGAATGGGGAGAAATAACCTATGGTGTCTTTTCATTCTAATATTCTAAAAGCACTTGACGGTAATATTGTAATCGTTCTATGCATAAATACAAAGAAATGGTGAACAAAGGTCTTAAAAGTATAAGTGAATGTTTTTCTGTGAATGGTCTCACTCTAAATTTTAAAAATGATGAACATATTCAGTTCTGCACATCTCGGGGTACCACACCAAAGATTACACTAACACATGGTGAGAAAATAACAACTAGTGTGGAAACTTCAAAATTCCTATGTTTCCATATTGATGATTATTTCAACAGGTAAAATCGCGTTTCTGAACTCTTAAAACAACTTGGTTCAGCCACATTTGTACTTAGAAACGTCGCAAATATAATCAGTAAGTTGACATATTTTTCATATTTTCATTCAATAATCTCATATCAGATAATGTTGTGGGGTAAGTTATAGTTAAGAAAGAAAGTCATGTAACGTATTACTGTGTTTCTCATCGAACCATATACGTCATATCGCATTTCTAGCTGCTACTCGCACACAAATAATGATAAAAATTCAAAAGTTCAAGGTCGTCACCAGCCCAAACCCTTCCTGACAATTTAGAAAAAAACTGAACTGGAAAATTGTTAGTTTAAATACATTAATAATTTAATTACAATTTCTTTAAGTTGTTGTTGTTGTGGTCTTCAGTCCTGAGACTGGTTTGATGCAGCTCTCCATGCTACTCTATCCTGTGCAAGCTTCTTCATCTCCCAGTACCTACTGCAACCTATATCCTTCTGAATCTGCTTAGTGTACTCATCTCTCGGTCTCCCTCTACGATTTTTACCCTCCACACTGCCCTCCAATGCTAAATTTGTGATCCCTTGATGCCTCAAAACATGTCCTACCAACCGATCCCTTCTTCCAGTCAAGTTGTGCCACAAACTTCTCTTCTCCCCAATCCTATTCAATACCTCCTCATTAGTTACGTGATCTATCCACCTTATCTTCAGTATTCTTCTGTAGCACCACATTTCGAAAGCTTCTATTCTCTTCTTGTCCAAACTAGTTATCGTCCATGTTTCACTTCCATACATGGCTACACTCCAAACAAATATTTTCAGAAATGACTTCCTGACACTTAAATCTATATTCGATGTTAACAAATTTCTCTTCTTCAGAAACGCTTTCCTTGCCATTGCCAGTCTACATTTTATATCCTCTCTACTTCGACCATCATCAGTTATTTTGCTCCCCAAATAGCAAAACTCCTTTACTACTTTAAGTGTCTCATTTCCTAATCTAATTCCCTCAGCATCACCCGATTTAATTGGACTACATTCCATTATCCTCGTTTTGCTTTTGTTAATGTTCATCTTATATCCTCCTTTCAAGACACTGTCCATTCCGTTCAACTGCTCTTCCAAGTCCTTTGCCGTCTCTGACAGAATTACAATGTCATCGGCGAACCTCAAAGTTTTTACTTCGTCTCCATGAATTTTAATACCTACTCCAAATTTTTCTTTTGTTTCCTTTACTGCTTGCTCAATATACAGATTGAATAACATCGGGGAGAGGCTACAACCCTGTCTCACTCCTTTCCCAACCACTGCTTCCCTTTCATGCCCCTCGACTCTTATGACTGCCATCTGGTTTCTGTACAAATTGTAAATAGCCTTTCGCTCCCTGTATTTTACCCCTGCCACCTTTAGAATTTGAAAAAAGAGTATTCCAGTCAACATTGTCAAAAGCTTTCTCTAAGTCTACAAATGCTAGAAACGTAGGTTTGCCTTTTCTTAATCTTTCTTCTAAGATAAGTCGTAGGGTCAGTATTGCCTCACGTGTTCCAACATTTCGACGGAATCCAAACTGATCCTCCCCGAGGTCCGCATCTATCAGTTTTTCCATTCGTCTGTAAAGAATTCGCGTTAGTATTTTGCAGCTGTGACTTATTAAACTGATAGTTCGGTAATTTTCACATCTGTCAGCACCTGCTTTCTTTGGGATTGGAATTTTTATATTCTTCTTGAAGTCTGAGGGTATTTGGCCTGTCTCATACATCTTGCTCACCAGCTGGTAGAGTTTTGTCATGACTGGCTCTCCCAAGGCCGTCAGTAGTTCTAATGGAATGTTGTCTACTCCGGGGGCCTTGTTCCGACTCAGGTCTTTCAGTGCTCTGTCAAACTCTTCACGCAATATCGTATCACCCATTTCGTCTTCATCTACATCCTCTTCCATTTCCATAATATTGTCCTCAAGTACATCACCCTTGTATAAACCTTCTATATACTCCTTCCACCTTTCTGCCTTCCCTTCTTTGCTTAGAACTGGGTTGCCATCTGAGCTCTTGATATTCATACACGTGGTTCTCTTCTCTCCAAAGGTCTCTTTAATTTTCCTGTAGGCAGTATCTATCTTACCCCTAGTGAGATAAGCCTCTACATCCTTACATTTATCCTCTAGCCATCCCTGTTTAGCCATTTTGCACTTCCTGTCGATCTCATTTTTGAGACGTTTGTATTCCTTTTTGCCTGCTTCATTTACTGCATTTTTATATTTTCTCCTTTCATCAATTAAATTCAATATTTCTTCTCTTACCCAAGGATTTCTAGCAGCCCTCGTCTTTTTACCTACTTTATCCTCTGCTGCCTTCACTACTTCATCCCTCAGAGCTACCCATTCTTCTTCTACTGTATTTCTTTCCCCTATTCCTGTCAATTGTTCCCTTATGCTCTCCCTGAAACTCTGTACAACCTCTGGTTCTTTCAGTTTATCCAGGTCCCATCTCCTTAATTTCCCACATTTTTGCAGTTTCTTCAGTTTTAATCTACAGGTCATAACCAATAGATTGTGGTCAGAGTCCACATCTGCCCCTGGAAATGTCTTACAATTTAAAACCTGGTTTCTAAATCTCTGTCTTACCATTATATAATCTATCTGATACCTTTTAGTATCTCCAGGGTTCTTCCACGTATACAACCTTCTTTCATGATTCTTAAACCAAGTGTTACCTATGACTAAGTTGTGCTCTGTACAAAATTCTACTAGGCGGCTTCCTCTTTCATTTCTTAGCCCCAATCCATATTCACCTACTATGTTTCCTTCTCTCCCTTTTCCTACACTCGAATTCCAGTCACCCATTACTATTAAATTTTCGTCTCCCTTCACTATCTGAATAATTTCTTTTATTTCATCGTACATTTCTTCAATTTCTTCGTCATCTGCAGAGCTAGTTGGCATATAAACTTGTACTACTGTAGTAGGTGTGGGCTTCGTATCTATCTTGGCCACAATAATGCGTTCACTATGCTGTTTGTAGTAGCTTACCCGCATTCCTATTTTCCTATTCATTATTAAACCTACTCCTGTATTACCCCTATTTGATTTTGTGTTTATAACCCTGTAATCACCTGACCAGAAGTCTTGTTCCTCCTGCCACCGAACTTCACTAATTCCCACTATATCTAACTTTAACCTATCCATTTCCCTTTTTAAATTTTCTAACCTACCTGCCCGATTAAGGGATCTGACATTCCACGCTCCGATCCGTAGAACGCCAGTTTTCTTTCTCCTGATAACGACATCCTCCTGAGTAGTCCCCGCCCGGAGATCCGAATGGGGGACTATTTTACCTCCGGAATATTTTACCCAAGAGGATGCCATCATCATTTAATCATACAGTAAAGCTGCATGTCCTCGGGAAAAATTACGGCTGTAGTTTCCCTTTGCTTTCAGCCGTTCGCAGTACCAGCACAGCAACGCCGTTTTGGTTAATGTTGCAAGGCCAGATCAGTCAATCATCCAGACTGTTGCCCCTGCAACTACTGAAAAGGCTGCTGCCCCTCTTCAGGAACCACACGTTTGTCTGGCCTCTCAACAGATACCCCTCCGTTGTGGTTGCACCTACGGTACGGCCATCTGTATCGCTGAGGCACGCAAGCCTCCCCACCAACGGCAAGGTCCATGGTTCATGGGGGGGGGGGGGGATTTCTTTAAGTAGCCAGATAAATAGCACTCCACATCTTGCACGAAACAACTTGATTAATTCAAGGTTGGAAATCGGAGTAAGTGGGTAAGGTCAACACCACAGGATTTATCTTGATTTATTGTATCTAAGTATTTGGTTGCACATCCTAACTACACGTAACTGATGCCTGACAAGAAATATTTAAGTAAGAATTACGTGAGAATATAACACAGCACAATTTAACTACAGCAAGAAGAAACACAGTAAACGGGGTTCGGAGACAATGATACTATCATCTCCTTTGCATTCATTCTAAGTGAGATTCGCAATACAATTATACGCATACCCTATTCTGGACAGAGGTTTAACCAATGCACGGGGTTGTGCAATAATTATTCAATATACTAACTGCGTCTGCTGCTGGCAAACGGCTGAACTAGAGCACGTGGTGAATTCCGAATCAAACTGTGGTGCTGCTTTGTAGAAAGCGCACGAAAGAACAGATATTCTTGCAGAAATTGTAGCTCATTAAACAAGCAAACTGTTAAAATAAAGGCTAATGCGTTGCCGTGGTGGACCAGAAGGGTCATTGATTGCCAAACACGTGGCACAAAATCGACACACAAAGACAAAAGCAACTTCCACAAAATATAAGATTAATAATCATTAAAAAACATACTCGCTTCGACACAGTATTACACTCACATACGGTTGAAGTGATCCTAGCCGGCCAGAGTGGCCGAGCGGTTCTAGGCGCTGCAGTCTGGAATCGGGCGACCGCTGCGGTCGCAGGTTCGAATCCTGCCTCGGGCGTGGATGCCTGTGATGTCCTTAGGTTAGTTAGGTTTAAGTAGTTCTATGTTCTAGGGAACTGATCACCACAGAAGTTAAGTCCCATAGTGCTCAGAGCCATATGAACCATTTTTGAAGCGATCCTAACCAGCTTTTGCTAATCAGATTTACCGTTTGAAATTCTACTTCGTCGTTGTTCAAAATGAACAATGTAACTTTCACACGTTTTTATCAAACACCTAAAAATCGCCTATTTAAAGAAATATAATTATGGCACATTCAGAAAAATAGCTCGCTTCAGTTAAGCTGAAGTTCTTAAGTATTTCAACAGTTAAACATAACGAAGTCCTAACTCAACCTGCTTCCCATCACCTGAAACCCCCTCCTTAAGATCTACAATCCGTACTCACCAAGCGTCCACCGAAGAGTGCCGCTTTCTCTTTCGAGATTACCTAGCTCCCCGTGCAGCGGAAGCTACCAGAGGGATAGCGCTATGCCACTAACCTCACACACAAAAACAGACATCGACACAGCCTTTAACTAAGATGGGTAAACCTCACTGTTCAGTTATTGAAACCTAAGTTGATCATCCTGTGCTCTCCTTCGAACGAGAAGCAACATCGTTTGCTCCCAGCAGACGATGTCTAACTCAGCGTTTCCCACAAAACCAAACCGAAACCCCACATTAAAACACACATTTAATATTCAAGGGGCCTTATTTGACTGCTCAGAGTTTCTGGAAGAGTTCATGAACCGAGCTAAAATCAGGTAGTAAAGTGAATAGGTTGTACCGAATTCGACAAGCGTCTTGTGAAACGACTTCACAAAGACGTTTCGGTCTTCATTGCGCAAAAACGTGCTGCATGAACAATATGTGGTGCTCAGACACGATCATATTGTAGATATCTGTTTAAGGAATTGGGTATTCTGAGTACTGCTTCACTGTACAGTATATTTACTACCTCACAATGTGTGTTGTTAATGATCCACTACAGTACAAATGGAACAACGATGCACAAACTACAGTACCAGAAGGAAAGATCTCATTCATTATTCAACGTTAAGGTAGTCTTTATCACAAAATGGATTCACAATGCCACAACAAAAATGTCCGAACACATATCAGTGAAATCAAATGTCTGAGAGCTAATTAAAATTTGAGTGCAAATGGCGAAAGTTTCTCTTTGACAGCCCCTTTTATTCTGTTGAAGAACTTCTATTACTGTAATTTGTAAAAGGTGGTTGGTAGGAACTACATCCGTATGTCTTTTTTCTACTTGTAATGTATTTTAAAGAATTATCAGAAATACTCAGAATGTTATCAAATGTAAAAATTTATTTCCGATGTGAATTTAAAATGACTCATTCCAAATTATTACGATCTATCTTATTAAATGATCCATGGAATACCTAGCTAATTAACTAACTAACTCTTATTTTACATTGGATGAAGAGACCAACCTTATCCCCCACGATGTTTTTGTACGAGTACCAAGACATCAGAGATTTTCTGCGATCCCTACGACCAGCCGATTCGTTTAGGCTGCTACCCCAGCGAAAGAGAAACGATGCTTGTTTCCGTCTACCGCTCATCTAGCCTTGGCGGCTACAATTCCGGTCGACTGCAAAATTAATTAAATTAGAATTACATTAACACCTTCAGTTGCTAGCAGGCGTTGGTATATATCAACGGCAACAGGTGAAAATTAGTGCCCCGACGGGGACTCCAACTCGGGATCTTCTGCTTACATGGCAGACGCACTATTCATCTCTTTGCCGGCCGCGGTGGTCTAGCGGTTCTAGGCGCTCAGTCCGGAACCGCGCGACTGCTACGGTCGCAGGTTCGAATCCTGCCTCGGGAATGGATGTGTGTGATGTCCTTAGGTTAGTTAGGTTTAAGTAGTTCTAAGTTCTACGGGACTGATGACCACAGATGTTAAGTCCCATAGTGCTCAGAGCCATTTTTTTATCCATCTCTTTTTCTTTAATCTCATTTTTGTTCGCTTTTGTTTGTTGCGTCTGCTCGGGGCGGACGTCGTAAGACATACGTTGAAGTTCGTTCTTGATCGATTAACTCAGTTTTTTTTAATTGCAGAGGGCACGCAACCCTCTAACCAAACACGCTGAGCTTCCATGCCGGAAAAATGTCGTGTGACAAGGGCCTCCTCTCGGGTAGACCGTTCGCCAGCTGCAAGTCTTTCGATTTGACGCCACTTCGGTGACTTGCGCGTCGATGGGGACGAAATGATGATGATTACGATAACTCAACACCCAGTCCCTGAGCAGAGGAAGTATCCGACCCAGCCGGGAATCGAACACTGGCCCTTAGGAGTGACATCCATCTGAACCAGTGACGGTACGGAGTATAGTGCGACTGTAGGGACTATCTCGCGAGACCTACATTCTCACTTTGTATGTCTACACACTACATTTATAGTGCCGTACCCCAACACACTTATTACTCGTGGAAGACGCCCTTACCAAGTTCTGTAAGAGTCCAGGGAATATGTGTGCATATGCACAGAAGAAGAAGTTCATGGCTGGTATTTCCAGAACTATACAGGGTGTTACAAAGAGGTACGGCCAAACTTTCAGGAAACATTCCTCACACACAAATAAAGAAAAAATGTTATGTGGACATGTGTCCGGAAACACTTAATTTCCACGTTAGAGCTCATTTTAGTTTCGCCAGTATGTACTGTACTTCCTCGATTCACCGCCAGTTGGCCCAATTGAGGTAAGGTAATGTATACTTCGGTGCTTGTGTTGACATGCGACTCATTGATCTACAGTACTAGCATCAAGCACATCAGTACGTAGCATCAACAGGTTAGTGTTCATCACGAACGTGATTTTGCAGTCAGTGCAATGTTTACAAATGCGGAGTTGGCAGGTGCCCATTTGATGTATGGATTAGCACGGGGCAATAGCCGTGGCGCGGTACGTTTGTATCGAGACAGGTTTCCAGAACGAAGGTGTCCCGACAGGAAGACGTTCGAAGAAACTGATTGGCGTCTTAGGGAGCACGGAACATTCCAGCCTATGACTCGCGACTGGGGAAGACCTAGAACGACGAGGACACCTGCAATGGACGAGGCAATTCTTCGTGCAGTTGACGATAACCCTAATGTAAGCGTCAGAGAAGTTGCTGCTGTACAAGGTAACGTTGACCACGTCACTGTGTGGAGAGCGCTACGGGAGAACCAGTTGTTTCCGTACCATGTACAGCGTGTGCAGGCACTATCAGCATCTGATTGGCCTCCACGGGTACACTTCTGCGAATGGTTCATGCAACAATGTGTCAATCCTCATTTCAGTGTAAATGTTCTCTTTTCAGATGAGGCTTCATTCCAACGTGATCAAACTGTAAATTTTCACAACAAACATGTGTGGGCTGACGAGAATCCGCACGCAATTGCGCAATCACATCATCAACACAGATTTTCTGTGAACGTTTGGGCAGGCATTGTTGGTGATCTCATGTTCTTCCACCTACGTTCAATGGAGCACGTTATCATGATTTCATACGGGATACTCTACCTGTGCTGCTAGAACATATGCCTTTACAAGTACGACACAACATGTGGTTCACGGAGGATGGAGCTCCTGCACATTTCAGTCGAAGTGTTCGTACGCTTCTCACCAACAGATTCGGTGACCGATGGATTGGTAGAGGCGTACCAATTCCATGGCCTCCACGCACTCCTGACCGCAACCCCGGTACCAGATGTAGAGACTCTTCGTGCTCGTATTGTGGTCGGCTGTGCTAATATACGCCATTCTCCAGGGCTGCATCAGCGCCTCAGGGATTCCAAGCGACGGAGGGTGGATGCATGTATCCTCGCTAACGGAGGACATTTTGAACATTTCCTGTAACAAAGTGTTTGAAGTCACGCTGGTACGTTCTGTTGCTGTGTTTTTCCATTCCATGATTCATGTGATTTGAAGAGAAGTAATAAAATAAGCTCTAACATGGAAAGTAAGCGTTTCCGGTTATATGTCCACATAACATATTTTCTTTCTTTGTGTGTGAGGAATGTTTCCTGAAAGTTTGGCCGTACCTTTTTGTAACACCCTGTATACTGAGAAGGATATGGTGCCTTTTCTCTCGGACACGTCCGAAAAGACAGACGCGATATCCATACAAGCAAAATTAATTGTCCGCAGTATATCACGGTATCGACTTGCTCGGGGAGACAAAGCACAGACATTGTACAATGCGTTGGTTGCCTCTTTCTTACTATCAGAAAATGTACTGCGAGGCGTGGGGACCGAGTAACGCACGTTTAACTCGTCTGCAGGCTAGGTCCAACGTCCACTGGCTGGATGCATCTTGCTTGTTGTGAAAGCCGTAATGGCTGCATGGCAGCGCCTCGAGTGTATGCCCGGGATAGGGCGAGGCAAGCGGTCAGACCTGCGGTCGTTAGCGTATAGATTTATGGATACGATGCTTCAAGTTCATTATGGCGCCATATTTCATGGCGGCGCTCAGGAGCGCCACGCTGCCGCGATCGCACGCGTGTTTGGGCCGCCGCGATGGCACGGGCAGCCGCATCCACCAGTTGCGTGACCGGAATCGTAATCTAGATGGATTCTGATCGCGCTCAGATATGGCGCCTCGCATGCTTAATTGAAATCAGAACCAAATCTCTGTACCACTGTTGGATATAATTTAAGGCGGCTGATCCTCTGCTTATATTCGTTCGAGGCAATGGACGAGATAGCACTTGACAGTGTCTTACGGAGATTATGATCGCTGTTGAATATTTAATAAAGAGCTTCGGCCATCTTAACATGGACGATGCTCCATTCTTATTCCGACGGGAACCATTACTCCGGTTTTTACTTCATCAGTTGGAAGATAAACGTCGAAGTTTCGGGTGGCTGCTATCGAAAGCGATGACCACACACACCTGGTAGTAACATAAACTGAAATCATGCACAGTAGAAAAGCCTGAACTAATAGTTAACAAAAATTGTAAAAGGTAGTTAAGGACCCTTCTCATATGTCATGCTGTTCACTATTGTTCAGAATAGAATACAAAGAGTACTGACCGGATATCAGCCAGGTCTTATGAAAACTAAAGATACCGAGAACTGATTATGACGTTGCTCTTGCTAATTAAAGGAAGAACACAGAAAATCAGATAACCCTCATACCTTTTCCGCCCAAAGCATAAACCTTCGTTAATATAAGGTGCAAAATCACGGGGGGTATCTTGAAGTGAAAGTAGCTAAAACTAAACTATGGACCCACAACACAAAATTTGTGCCCAAAAATTTGAAGGAAAGGTAAAACTGTCATGAATCCAGGGATTTATTTCACAATTACAGTGCTTTATTTGGAATCCTCTTATTAGAGGTGGCCCTTCCTAGCCTTCCTCTTTGAACTGGTTTCCCCAGACAAGTATTGGAGGACGTAAAGCTTAACATCGATTCCTAGCTAAGATACCACTCTGCCAAAAGCTTTCAAAACAGTTAAAGAAGACAAGGAAAGAATACCTGGTAATACGAGAATGTAAAGCAGGCAGCAGCAGATACGATTGTGTGACGTGGAAAGTAAGGAAGAGTATCAATAACAATAGTGACAGTCTGAATATCAAAATTTATGTAGACAAAAGTGGAACAGGAAACTGTTATACAGTACCTGACAAGCAAGTTCACGAAAGGTGATCGAGGCAAGAAAGTTTCTAGAAGCGATTTGGCGTTGAAGAGAAAGTTTTCGTTAAAAAAACAACTCTCCTGGAATTAAATATTGGTACATAGTCGAGCAAAAATTATCTTAAAAGTTGAGAGGAGAAACGTATTCGTTCTCTTCACAGACACAATCAAAATGTGGTCAGACGACAGGGTAGCTGGGGCTGTAGAACGTTCCCGCAGTCTATTAGCGAAAAGAGGATTCTAAGAATCAAAATAATTTATTAACTACACTGCAGGATAAGTCTCTAGGCCAGAACAACTTTCGCTCGTACAAGAGCGAGGGAACGTTCATTACGTTCTAAGCTTATTCACTTCGTGAAACGCTGGACATCCATGTATACGTTCGCTCTTGGACAGATTTGGCACAGTACACGGTTGATAAGATGTGGGGCAGGTTCGCTTCACGATGTATTGATTGCTAGCTTACTGCGCACTGCGAATACAGCAATGATCACTTCATGCGCTATTTAAGCTTGATTTATAACTGAGGGTTGTGTGTGCTGTAACGTCACAGATATGGCCCAATACTCCCAATTCCAGACACAATCTTGGTTTTGTTCCAAGGTTTTTCTTCTGGGTCAGTCATTTGCATTACTGAGGCCGAAATAAAGATTCAGGAGGTAGGTCGGCTTTACCCACAGTGAAGGCGTTCGAACGCTCCGTTGTGGTGAAAACATTAATTACTTAGCGGGCATCACACACAAGGTATTGGACGAATAAGGTGATGTTTTTATTGTGGTGTTCAGCCTGAAGACTGGTTTGATGCAGCTATACACACTATGTTGCGTAAGCGTGTTAACCTCTGCGCAAGTACTCTAACATACAACCATCTGAACCTCCTACCGTAGTGAAGCCTTGATCCAAATGCATAAATTGTTTGAACGGAGGTAAGTGTACCTTAGAACTGTTTCCTAAAATCTTTCGTAAAGTCAATATTGCCATGAACGCCCTACATTTCCCGAACATTCAAAATGAAAATTTACGAGATCGGCCTCTATCAGTCTTTCCAATCCTTCGTTAATAATTTGTGTCAATATCTGAATACCATGGTTCGTTAATACCAATACCTGTTAGCATCTGTCCTCTTTGGAACTGGAAACTACACATTAATGTAGAAGTGAATAAGATACCAGTATGTGAGAAATATTTTACATATTTTTGTATTAAATTAGAGAGATTCGTTATCTCAGAATTGGGATTATCAGCAGAGATTCTGTCTCATAAGAGAACATGCGATGACAATTATTTCTAGACGTATGTCGGCATAAATAACAAAAGTAAACACCATTGAGGGGAAGAACTCTTGTGGACAGTGAGTCACCATGTTTTCTTCCACTCGATAAGACAATTTCCAGCACTAGCATCCGGCTGAAGCTGGTTTTGTGTTACTGGGTCAAACAGCCAATTTTCTTACAGTAAAATGATTGTCTAAAACGTATTTTGTACGTAAGTTCGTTCATTTACAGCTACCTCATCCTGGCAACTGAAGCTTTCGTGATCTGATGATTTGGCTTTAAATGATCACGTAAGATCGCATCACCCGTAGTAGTCTGTATTCTGCTGTGATAAACATTGTCTATAGCAAGTAATACTCGTGATGAGTGGTGATTAACAGTGAAATTTAAATTTCATTGTGAATAATTTAAATGACCCTTTAAGGGAGTGCTGAGTTCTTCTTTTAAGCAGAAATATTTAAGTTTCACGTCATAACATGCGCCTGAATCGCGCCCTGTAGGCCAAATTTTTTTACTTAGAAATTACGAAAATTCGTGAAGTACGAATCTTGTAAAGTATTTTAACTTCAATTCTAAACGTTTAAGCTGTTTTGCAGTTAGCGATAAGAGTGGATGTTGCCACAGGATACTCAGTCAAGTGGTGGCATGTTTATATTGATGCTGAAATTTCACTGGGGCGGCTTCAATGAAGAACTGGATGGGTAACTCTGAGAGGGTATCCCATAGAACCGTAGGCGCTACAGAAAAGACAGGAGATTCAGCGAAGAGGAGGCAAAGATTTGCGCCTCTGAATCAGAATCGATTAGATAGGACGAAGGAGGAAAAAGACCGCGACAAGTAGGTAAAAGTTACAAGTAAGGCGCGGAAGGGGAACAGCTCTGTAACATCATCTACATTTGAGCTTACAACATTAGATCAGTTTGATTTCTTATCTAAAGTAAGAGGAGAAGCTCTTCTTCCAGCTGTAGATCACAGCAGGGAGCAGCAGACGTCTACCAAAGAAACTAAGTGCACGTCAGTACCAAATGTGAGTACAAAAAGAAAAGCCTTGCTGCTATGTAGTAGCCATGAAAGGAATGTAGACTCGAAGCTACAGGGCAAATTAGAAGAGGATAACAGGTCACAAGTGGAGTCCAGTGCTGGCCTTAGCCAGGCCATATGGAATCTTTATAAAGATTCTCACAAGGAGGATCACATTATCTAGCGGGGAGAGACTAGCTACAGATATAAATTACAGCGTCAGGTGTGACTTGGATGAAATAGGTGCAGCAACTACATACACAAATGTAAGTGTTGTGGAGGTCCTGCAGCTCCGTGACCAGCCTTGACTTAATACTGCTGTGAGCTGTGTCAACACAGAATTGATCATGCTCATGATTTCTGAGACAAAGTTTCACAGTAGTGCAATGCATTATGTTAGAACTGGGAGATTGGGGGGATATACTAGACACAGCCTATACGTCAGTAAGAGAGGGAAAGGTAGGTTGACTGAACGTCTTTCATAAAATGTACTGGGGAGCAAGATCCTTGTGGTTACTGGAATCAGGTGAATAGCTATTTTCAATTAGAATCAGTCTTCAGGCACCCCTTCATGTGGAAAGATAAAATACCATAACAGCTACACAAAATGGTTAAGAATTCACTCCATCAGAATCTTACAGGACTGATCAGTAATACTGAACAGCTTCTTGCCTGTTTTGAATTTAGAGAACATTGGAAAGGGAGAAATCCTTCTCCAGTTTAAGCCACACTATCACTGAGTTAGGTAAGTTAAATATAAAAAATTACACAGTATTAACACTAATGTCGGCCAATATGGAAATAGAAGGATTTGTTATTTATATTAACATAAAACAAGAGTTCAAAGAACTTGAGCCAAGTAGATTTTGTATTGACTTCAGTGTAGATTTTCTGGAGCATTATGAAAGCAAAAATGGTGTGGTAACCTTATTCACATCCTACAACTTAATCTCAGAAATTAACTTCCCATCATGTGTGGGACCTAACTATAATGCTTCGTTTGATGAAGCTCATAGCCAGGAAATAACTGTATACCCCGTAACAAATGTTCTCTATAGTCATGAGGCACAGTTAGTTAGTGTAATTGAGATTGTGAGTTAAAATATAGTACTCCTAAGTGGAAATAGTTAGAATAATTAATGACTGCAGAAAAAATGTATTGAAGAATAGCTTGCAAAAGGCGAAATTTATAATGAACCCAATACTGACATAACATTTCATATATTCCTTGATAAATTTATATCATTATTTGAAAATACAGATAGCCGTATCGTAAGTGCAACCACAACGGAGGGGTATCTGTTGAGAGGCCAGACAAACATGTGGTTCCTGAAGAGGGGCAGCAGCCCTTTCAGTAGTTGCAGGGGAAACAGTCTGGATGATTGACTGATCTGGCCTTGTAACAATAACCAAAAGAGCCTTGCTGTGCTGGTACTGCGAACGGCTGAAAGCAAGGAGAAACTACAGCCGTAATTTTTTCCGAGGGCATGCAGCTTTACTGTATGATTAAATGATGGTGGCGTCCTCTTGGGTAAAATATTCCGGAGGTAAAATAGTCCCCCATTCGGATCTCCGGGCGGGGCTACTCAAGAGGATGTCGTTATCAGGAGAAAGAAAACTGGCGTTATACGGATCGGAGCGTAGAATGTCAGATCCTTTAATCGGACAGGTAGGTTAGAAAAATTAAAAACGGAAATGGATAGGTCAAAGTTAGATATAGTGGGAATTAGTGAAGTTCGGTGGCAGGAGGAACAAGACTTCTGGTCAGGTGACTACAGGGTTATAAACACAATATCAAATAGGGGTAATGCAGGAGCAGGTTTAATAATGAATAGGAAAATAGGAATGCGGGTAAGCTACTACAAACATCATAGTGAACGCATTATTGTGGCCAAGATAGATACGAAGCCCACACCTACTACAGTAGTACAAGTTTATATGCCAACTAGCTCTGCAGATGACGAAGAAATTGAAGATATGTATGATCAAATAAAAGAAATTATTCAGATAGTGAAGGGTGACGAAAATTTAATAGTCATGGGTGACTGGAATTCGGTAGTAGGAAAAGGGAGAGAAGGAAACGTAGTAGGTGAATATGGACTGGGGCAAAGAAATGAAAGAGAAAGACGCCTGGTAGAATTTTGCACAGAGCACAACTTAATCATAGGTAACCCTTGGCTCAAGAATTATAAAAGAAGGCTGTATACATGGAAGATGCCTGGAGATACTGACAGGTTTCAGATATATTATATAATGGTACGACAGAGATTTAGGAGTCCAGTTTTTAAATTGTAAGACATTTCCAGGGGCAGATGTGGACTCTGACCATAATCTGTTGGTTATGACCTGTAGATTAAAACTGAAGAAACTGCAAAAAGGTGGGAATTTAAGGAGATGGGACCTGGATAAACTAAAAGAACCAGAGGTTGTATAGAGTTTCAAGGAGAGCATACGGGAGCAATTGACAGGAATGGGGGAAAGAAATACAATAGAAGAAGAATGGGTAGTTTTGAGGGATGAAGTAGTGAAGGCAGCAGAGGATCAAGTAGGTAAAAAGACGGGGGCTAGTAGAAATCCTTGGGTAACAGAAAAAATATTGAATTGAATTGATGAAAGGAGAAAATATAAAAATGCAGTATATGAAGCAGGCAAAAAGGAATACAAACGTCTCAAAAATGAGATCGACAGGAAGTGAAAAATGGCTAAGCAGGGATGGCTAGAGGACAAATGTAAGGATGTAGAAGCTTATCTCACATGGGGTAAGATAGATACTGCCTACAGGAAAATTAAAGAGACCTTTGGAGAGAAGAGAACCACTTGTATGAATATCAAGAGCTCAGATGGAAACCCAGTTCTAACCAAAGAAGGGAAAGCAGAAAGGTGGAAGGAGTATATAGAGTGTCTATACAAGGGCGAAGTACTTGAGGACAATATTATGGAAATGGAAGAGGATGTAGATGAAGATGAAATGGGAGATACGATACTGCGTGAAGAGTTTGACAGAGCACTGAAAGACCTGAGTCGAAACAAGGCCCCTGGAGTAGACAACATTCCATTGGAACTACTGATGGCCCTGGGAGAGCCAGTCCTGACAAAACTCTACAATCTGGTGAGCAAGATGTATGAGACAGGCGAAATACCCTCAGACTTCAAGAAGAATATAATAATTCCAATCCCAAAGAAAGCAGGTGTTGACAGATGTGAAAATTGCCGAACTATCAGTTTAATAAGTCATAGCTGCAAAATACTAACGCGAATTCTTTAGAGACGAATGGAAATACTAGTAGAAGCCGACCTTGGGGAAGATCAGTTTAGATTCCGCAGAAATGTTGGAACACGTGAGGCAATACTGACCCTACGACTTATCTTAGAAGCTAGATTAAGGAAGGGCAAACCTACGTTTCCATCCTTTGTAGACTTAGAGAAAGCTTTTGACAATCTTGACTGGAATACTCTCTTTCAAATTCTGAAGGTGGCAGGGGTAAAACACAGGGAGCGAAAGGCTATTTACAATTTGTACAGAAACCAGATGGCAGTTATAAGAGTAGAGGGACATGAAAGGGAAGCAGTGGTTGGGAAGGGAGTGAGACAGGGCTGTAGTCTCTCCCTGATGTTATTCAATCTGTATATTGAGCAAGCAGTAAAGTAAACAAAAGAAAAATTCGGAGTAGGTATTAAAGTCCATGGAGAAGAAATAAAAACTTTGAGGTTCGCCGATGACATCGTAATTCTGTCAGAGGCAGCAAAGGACTTGGAAGAGCAGTTGAACGGAATGGATAGTGTCTTGGAAGGAGGATATAAGATGACCATTAACAAAAGCAAAACGAGGATGATGGAATTAAGTCGGGTGATGCTGAGGGAATTAGATTAGGAAGTGAGACACTTAAAGTAGTAAAGGAGTTTTGCTATTTTGGAAGTAAAATAACTGATGATGGTCGAAGTAGAGAGGATATAAAATTTGGACTGGCAATGGCAAGGAAATCATTTCTGAAGAAGAGAATTTTGTTAACGTCGAGTACAGATTTAATTGTCAGGAAGTCATTTCTGAAAGTATTTGTATGGAGTTTAGCCATGTATGGAAGTGAATCATGGACGATAAATAGTTTGGACAAGAAGAGAATAGAAGCTTTCGAAATGTGGTGCTACAGAAGAATGCTAAAGATTAGGTGGGTAGATCATATAACTAATGAGGAAGTATTGAATCAGATTGGGGAGAAGAGAATTTTGTGGCACAACTTGACCAGAAGAAGGGATCGGTAGGTAGGACATGTTCTGAGGCATCAAGGGATCACCAATTTAGTATTGGAGGGCAGCGTGGAGGGTAAAAATCGTAGAGGGAGACCAAGAGATGACTACACTAAGCAGATTCAGAAGGATGTAGGTTGCAGTAGGTACTGGGAGATGAAGAAGCTTGCACAGGATAGAGTAGCATGGAGAGCTGCATCAAACCAGTCTCAGGCCTGCAGACCACAACAACAACAACATTTGAAAATATCTTTCCACTTAAACTAATCATAAAGGATATTAAACAGCCATGTAAAGCAAGATTTATAGAGGGATTAAAGCAACCTGTAAAAAGAAAAGGGAGTTGTATCTGTTGACAAGAACAAATAAAGATGGTGCTGTAGTTGAATAATACGAAAAAATATATTTCTTAAAATTATTAAATAAAATTATTAAGAATCATGGAACTTGCACATTTGTCAGAAATCACTAAATCTGAAAACAGATTAAGGCTGTAGGAAATGAATCATACGGACGTATCACTATCTTCTCCATCTGAAATTAAGAGAAGCGTATATTCATTCTAAAAAAAGAGAAATGACCCCTATCAATTTCATGGTGTTTCCAACAGAGTACTAAAGATTTGCTTCCATGTAATAAGCCCCATCTTATATGAAATATGTAATGTGTCACTTATTCAAGTGATTTTTCTAGAGAGATTGAAGGAGAGAGTTGAGAAGTCAGTAATAAACAACCTGTGTTAGTATTGAAGTCATATCACAATAATATTTAGAAATTGATGTGTTGTGGAATAGTATTCCACATAATATCCTCAGTAGATCACAATTTGAGTTTCAGATGTGTTGTTGTACTGAGAATTTCATTTACAGGCTCATCACCAAATTTTACAAGCATCAAATAACAGAATAGCACCAGTCGATATTTCCTCTGGCTTGTCTAAGGGCTTTGACTTTGTGAGTCATAATATCCTCTTCAATAAAATGTGGTTTTGTGGAACTGCTGGTATAGGAAACTAGTGGATAATATCACATCTAATCAAAAGAATACAAAATGACGTACTTGGTAATTCAAGCAATGCATCTCAGGGGAGATGCCTCACATTGAGGAAAAATCAGATATGGAATTCTCCTAAGTCTAATCATTGGCCAGTTATTTTTCCTCACATATATAAAAAAATCACCCATCTAATGCACTAGGATTTTAATTAGTACATTTTGCAGATGACCCTAGAATTTTAATCAAATCAAACACATACAGCAACTAAAGAAATGGCAAACAATGTCCTTAATAGTGTTATTGGCTGGTTGTCTGTGAGTGGACCCACTATTAATTTTTAAAAGACAACAAATATTCAGTTGTACACATTTAAAAGTACTACACCAATAATAAGTGTAGCACATGGCAAAGAAACAATAAGTAGTGTAGAAACTTCCAACCTTTTAGGTGTCCATATCAGAGAGAAATTAAACTGGAAAAAGAACATTTTGAAAATTATAAAACAGCTTAGTTCAGTCACATTTGCACTTAGAATCATGACAGATTTCAAGGTGGCATCTGCCAGCAGGCTGACGCATAATAATTTTCTGGGATAACTCATTTTTGAGAAATAATGTCTTCATTGATCAAAAGAGTGCTGGAAAAATGATATGTGGTGCTCACCCAATATCACATTGTAGACATATGTATAATAAGTTAAAACTCTGTCTATTGCAACAAAGTATATTTATTTCTTCATGGAGTTCAAATAGTCCATTGCAGTTCAAAAGGAAGAATGATATGTGTTATTACAATACCAGAACAAAAATTATATTCATTACTCCATATTTACATTGCATTTGGCACAAAAATAATTGCACATTGTTGCCACTAAAATTTTTGATCATCTAACCAGTGATATGGAATGTATGACAGACAGGAAAGTAAAATTTGAAAACAAATTGAAGAAGTTTCCCATTGACATATACTTCTGTTCCATAGAGGAACTGATATTATTGTAATGTGTAAAATGTGACAGATTTGAATTACTAACTCACATCTATATTTAAATAATAATAATAATAATAATAAAAGAAACAAAGAACTGATCAATTTGCAGCTGGTATCCATATTTACAAATTAATTTGCAATATATATCTGAAATGACACATTCCATATGCAAATGAACCATGGAACACAACATTAATTAATTAACATTATGTCACAGTTCCTAGCATGACTGAGATGCGCTATCTATAACTCACGTGGATGGGAGAATCTGTAAGGTAGTGTACATTTCTGTAGCCTACATTCTTGTGAATATTTACATGGAATTTTGGGTGCTCAAGTTCAGTATATGTAATGTGATACATATAGCTTCAGTCATCATTTGTCCATTAGTTTTATAGAGTATTTTTGTGTTCACAGAAAACAGGTAGAATGTTTTTGTTACCACAGAAAGTCCATGGTATATACATTCTGATGTTAGTAATATACTATCACATTTCACAAGAGTTTGTGACTGTAGCACATCATCAGTGATTAATTTATATTTATAGAAAAAGAGAAGTCTTTTCGTGCTCAGGATGGATTAGGCCATATAGCTGAATTTAATTACAGGATTACGCTGTGTATCTTGTTTTTGAGACAAACTTGGCCCCCTGAAACATATTACTTGTTACTGAAAACAATAATGACCACTTTAATCTTAACTGTCAACATTCAATTTAGAAAAGCCTGAATTCATCTGCTTATTGTGAACAGATCTATTTTCAAGCAAAATTGTAATGAGTTTTAAAAGATTTGCTGTAGTTACCTAATTGGATCTACCTTTAAGTGAAATTCAGTTTATATAACAAACTTTTATTAAGCCTCATTTTTGTTCCAAATATTCCTAACAGAATTTTATTATACTTATGTTTAATTATATATGCCTGTACTATTTCTTTGTATTAAACCAAAGTAAAAGTAACTTACAGTAGTACTAAAAAATATAATATAAATCTACAACTATCTGAAGTAATTTTGTTACCAATTCTAGTTAATTACAGTTCATTACACTAAATATTCCTATTCTGAATTTTATTTTCCCTTAAGTAACATTTGTTAACTCCTCAGATAATTCTTAATATCCTTTTTTCAGTTAACTCTTTTGACTCCAGAAATTTGGCGTTATCATTGTCATAAACAGTAATTTTTATGTGACAGTTAAGTAAAACTACATCCAAACACTCAAACTTGCTCTGTTTATCCATTAAATCAAAAAAAATTTTCTCAGCTATCTTAGTAACATGTATTATATTGTAAAACAAATCTCTTATTTTTGAGTTCAGTTCTTTACAATCCTACTCTAAAACTTAATTATAAATAATTTTAATTATTTATTAAACTAAGATCTTACAGTGGCTTTTTAAAGCCACCCTACAAGTCAGTATCTGATATTGACATTTTAAACTCCAATGTTAAACTCAGTAATTATAGAAATTTATAATGACTGCAACTGTGTACCAAAAGTAAAGTAGAAATTGGATATTACTTTTAAAAGAAATACAAAATAAAGTTGGTGCATAGATTACAAAGACTGATAAATTTTTTTAAAGTTACAAATGCTAAATGCTAAATCCTTTCTTATAATGTTTATGTGTTTGAGGGCTATAAAGACTGGGAAGGTGTATATATATATATATTGTATACTGATTTTCTTAATGTTCGTTATCTCTTACTAAGGATTTTGAAACTTACATAAACTACCAGTTACTTTTACTTTTATATTTTTAAAATGATTAATAGTAAAGATTTTAATTGAACAAGAATGTTATAAATACACTTACATTTCACATCATTTAATTTTGTTTGTCAAGTCTGTTAATTTCTGAGTGTGGTACTTTGAAAATTAAAACAACTGGAAACCAAGAAATTTTATTAAAAAAGTGATAAAATGGAGGGAATGGGTTTAACTTCTGAATGAACTGAAGAAAAAATCAGAAGTGGTGTATCTCTCTCATTTCGTATGTACTGCATCCATTTCACTGCCAATAGCCCATGCAAATATTAACATAGCTAATTCTTCCTCTGGAAGACTGCCCTAATATTGAAATTTTTAATCGATATATAAGCAATCACAATTAAAACTGTATGGATCAGTGCATTTCACAGATGCTATATATACTTAACTTTTTTATGACAGCTATGCTAACATTGTGTAGCACTGAGACGAAATCAGTTTGACGGGAGGGGAATGTTGGAATCTGTATTCTGACAATATGATGGCAAAAACCTGAAGGGGTGCCATAGCTGATGACCGATATGTATTGAAAATCCTTACAAGAAAAGGGACAACAGGATGCTATAGGTATAAAGATATATAGGAATAGTTGATAAGTACCGTAAGGAAGAATAGGTGTAAATAAGTTTACAAAATTAACAAAATAAAAGAATGAAGTAAGTGAGGAAATATGTTTGTGGTGACCATACACATGACACTGCTCAAATATTAGTCTCCACCATGACACATGACTCTGATATCGTGAAACACCGCCTTTAGCCTTGATAATTACCTCAATTTGGCGAAGAGCATCCATGTGTTTCATAATGTATGCCATAGCTAAGAAAAGCTATTGACTGATGATTACATCATGAGCTAGCAGGTAGTGTAGATAATGACTGCTACGCTCCACTCGCTGTCAGAAATAGTGGTACATATTTTCAATGAGATTACGGTTTAGCCAACCAGTCTGTATACTATTAGGGAATTAGTTCGTTTAACCGGGAATGTGTCCATGCAGTCCTATTGATACGGCAGTTTCATCTTGGAAGAAGAGGTGTCCGCAGGGTCTTCACTGTGAAGATGCACAACAATGGAAAACGAATTTTCACCGAGTCGAAACAAATTCACCAGACCATGCTCAGGATAACCTGAATGAGTGAACGCAAGTCATGCTACGAAGAACACTCTCGAAACGGCATAGGCCCACCTCTTGCATGACCTAAACCAGCCATAAATTGCCAGTTAAACGCAGCTTTGAGTCGTCCGTGCACTCAACGCATTGTATCATTTGAAAACAGACAAAAGTGTGACCCATCAGAGAACAGTCCATGCTTCCAGTCGTCTTCTGACCAGTGTCTGTATAGTTCGGTCCACTAAAGACTTTCTGCCTTGCTTGATGCTATGTGGAGTGATTTTTAGCAGGGCATCTGTCTATAAATGTCCACTGCAAGCTCTTCCCTTGGCAACGTTAACCCTTAAAGTAGGTGAAGCCATTCATCGATATTTAGGTCCTGTTGAGTGACTAGACATGGATATTTTTGACGGAGATCCTACCGTTCGGAATAGGTTCCAAGATATGTAAGTGGATCGAAGACTTTTTGGATGATACAGTCCAGTAAGTTGTTCTCATCGGCTATTGTTGACTAGAGCACAAACGCCAGTGGTATCGTCAGTAGTACCCCATGGGAGTGTGATGTAACTGCTGTTAATTCACACACACATATATTAAATGTTTGCTAATAATGCTGTGGTATACAGGAAGGTGTCTTAGAGCTTAGAGTGAGTATAGGAGGATATTTGGCGTGGCGAATGAGGTGGTATAGCTGAGTCGGTATAAGTTGATCTCGAACAGCTGCAATGGGATTGACGTGGCTACTTCGCAAGCCAACCACAGCCAATAACGTAAGGCGCTTTAGTAAGCGTTTCTTTGGCAACGCCAAAGTGTTGTCACATCTCTGTACATGGCTACTGTCTTCACTTGCAGCAGTTGGCACTGTACAGTTAAAAGCTGGCTACAGTGCTACAAGCTGTCAGGGATCTTCGTACACTGCCTTCGACTACACCTTTAAATGTAGAAAAATATAAGTTAATGCAGATGATTAGGAGAAACCAACCCATAATGTTCGGATGTGGCATTAGTAGTGTGCTGCTTGACCATGTCACTTCGATTTAAGTTCTAGTCGTGACCTTGCAAAGCGATGTAAAATGGAGCGAGTGTGTAATGACTGTAGTAATGATGGCGAATGTACGATTTCGGTTTATTGGGAGAATTTTTTGGAAGTGTAGTACATCCGTAAAGAACATCGCATACAGGACATTAGAACGACCCATTCCTGAGTACTGCTCGAGTGTCAGGGATCTCCACCAGACTGGATTAAGGGAAGAAACCGTACATTTTGAGTAAGGACCACCAAGATTTCAGTGAAATAGGGCTCATACGAAGGCATGTAAATAGTAGTTTTACTCTTAATCTACCAGCGAGTGGAACAGGAAAGGAAATGGATAGTAGTGGTGCAGTGTATCCTCAGTCATGCTTCGTACAGTAGTCTGTGGGGTGTATATATAGATGTAAATGTAGAGATGGATCGACTTTCACTGCCAATAGCAGTTTCTGTCGGATTTGAAACCAATGTCATTGACAAAGAGTGACACTCGTGTCTGTTCTCTTCTATTACGATCCTTTGTGTAAAAACTTCTTTTATTCCATGACTGCAGCTGTTACATCATTCCTTGCAGGCACGCTGATACACGAACAAATCGGCAACTTCATTCACAGTGCGGTGAAGTGCACGTCTAAACGCAAACGGTCAATTCTGCCATTCTGTCACACTTGTGCGCCGAGTCATCTTGTTTCGGGGGTTGGATTCACCACTTAATATATTTGTCTCTCACAGTGGTGATGTTGGCTCATACACTGACGGAAAAAATATACCAACACCAAGAAGGAGTTTTGCGAGATATACGAAAGTTGGTAGCCATATTTCTACATCTGAACGTCTTTTCAGATTTCTCGCCAGTCGCATAAGAGTGGCGCCAGTACTGCCTCTATAAGGATGCACATAAAATTTTCCTTCAAAATGCGTAGTAATGGTCGTTATCGATACTATGATATTGGACGTTGTGAGTTGATGTTAGTCAAAGATTCCATTATTAATAACTCATTCAATTTCATCGAGGTCATGTAATAAGGCTACGACGAGCTGGGTGTTCGTACTAGTGCAGAAAGGCTGGGCAGGAATGTGGCCACTGTACATGATTACTGGGAGAAGTGGACACGGGACTATAGGGACGCCAGAAGACTGGGCCAGGTGGCATTATCAAGAAGGAAGACAGTTGTTTTCGGTGTTTGGTTGCGGTGCATCGTACTGCGTCTGCAGGAGTAATTCGAGCAGCTGTTGGCAGCACTGTCACACAACGAAGTACTACAAATCGGTTTCCTCAAGGCTAGCTCCGACCCCGATGGCCATAATGTGCACTCCACTCGCCCCAATCCACCGCCGGTTGCGTCAATAGTGGCGTCAGCGAGAGGGCCCTGGAGGGCAGATTGGAGGTCTGTTGGGTGTTCTGATAAAAGGTAGATCTGCGTTGGTGCCAGTGATGACGGCGTGTATGTCAGAAGATAGCCAGTTGACGGCCTGCTACCAGCCTGTCTCCAGCCTGGACACACTGGACCTATACCTTTAGTTATGGTCTGATGTGCGATTTCGTAAAACAGCAGAATCACTCTCTTGGTTATTCGACACACTCGGATGGTAATTCGACCTGTTTTGCTGCGATCCATGTACAGAATTGGTTAAAATGGCTCTGAGCACTATGAGACTTAACGACTGAGGTCATCAGTCCCCTAGAACTTAGAACTACTTAAACCTAACTAACCTAAGGACATCACTCACATCCATGCCCGAGGTAGGATTGGAACCTGCAACCGTAGCAGCAGCGCGGTTCCAGACTGAAGAGCCAAGAACCGCTCAGCCACGGCAGCCGGCATGGACAGAATTCCTGAGGGTGAGTTCCAACAGGATAACGGTCGCGCGCATACCGCTGTTGTAACCCAAATTTCTGCACAGAATGTCGAGACGCTGCGTTGCGTTGGCCTGCCCGATCACCAGGGATGTCCCCAATCGAGCATATATGGGACATCATGGGACGACAACTCCAGCGTCATCCACAAACAGCATTAACCGTCCCTGTATTGAACGACTGAGTGCAACAGGCATCGAAGTCCATACGCAAACTGACTTCCATGATTTTTACGACGCAATACATGCAAGTTTGCATGATTTCTTTCAAAGCACTGCCAGTTACACTTGTTATCATTGCAACAGCATTTAAAAACTACAACTACTATTGCCATGCTTACATTAACCTAAGATCTTATGACATTTATTACATAGATATATTACCTAGACAAATGTATTCCAAAATCCGCTCACTGTGCGTTAACTAATTTTTGGTGTTGCGATTTTTTTCCATCAGTGTATGACTGACCAGTATTACTACTTCACCATCGAGAGAACTCCGTAGAGAACAGTGTTTTAACTGGTTGTTAACACTAATTTATACATTTTACTGGTTCTGCAGCTACGCATCTGTGGATTATATCAATTTAACACACACAGCAACCAGCCACTTTTCGTGTTTTTTTTTTTTATTTATACTAATACACGTTTCGGTCTTACGTCTATCTTCAGTTGGCGTAATGAGCGTTTAAATACAGAGTGTGGACAACGTTAGAAACACCGACTGTAATTTGGCTGGTGCAGCTGTACTGTGCAAAAAAAAAAAAAAATTGTTTATTTATGACACTTGGCGAGTTGTATGTTTACAATATATTACTCGTTAACTTCGCTTTTTTCTGCTTGGTGTGGCTCCTGTTTTCTGTGTTTATAAGCGTGGCACAAAGTCCTTTTCTTTGTGTGTTGAACAAAACTAGCGTAGATTTCAACACGTTGCTACTGATGTATTTGTTGGCATCGGAAAAGGTCAGAAAGTACTCCTGAAGGCACGTGGGTGTATATCACAATATTTTCAATTTTACCTTCTGAAAGACTGAAAACTGAAATTTCCTAGCTCACATTGTGCAGTGCTTTGGATGATTATTTACTAAGAGCAGTAATTCGAGATTAACTAAATTATTACAAAATAATATAATACTTTTCATATCAAAAAATTAATATTAAATGTTTTACACACGGATAACTAATTTTGCATATAGAATTGACAAAACAATTGACTTATGAGATACAGAGCTACTATGTACATTGGGTGATCTCACATTGGATATCGCAACAGGAATTTATCCTTTTACTTATTATTACTACTATGTTCTTTCAGGATTATAGTTGGTGTGTGGTTGTATAAGTAAATTATGAAAGTTTCTTAGCAGCGTTTCGTCAAGTAGTTTTACTGGTCATTTAGAGCGTCGCTCGGAGATGCAGAGTTTTGGGAATAAATTCCTGTTTGTTCTGCTAGGCTCATTCTTTTACCTTTGTTGGACAAATTAAGTATTTTTATGGTATGCGTTATGTCTGTGACTTGTTGTTCAGCTTCACCTACATGTAAGGCAAACGTAGATCTGCTGAAGTTTTTTTTTTTTTTTTTTAAAAAAAAAAGAAGAGCATGCATGTATTCATGGAATCGTACACTGATGAGCCAGGACTTTATGACCATCTGGTTAATTGTTTGTCCGTCTTTGAAACGAATTACAACAAAGATTCTACGTATCAGGGGCCGACGGTTTGTTGGTACGTTTGTGCAGGAATGTGGCATTGGAGATATACGCACAGGTCATGTAATTCGCGTAAACAACGGGACGCTGATTTACGTAAGCAGAGATGGCACCCGACGGCGACCCAGATTTCCAAAGGATTAACATCGGGCGAAATTGGTTGACGAGACATCAACGTGAGTTCACTATAATGCTCCTCAAAGCATTATTGCTTGGTTCCGGCTCCAAGACACGTGCTACTGAAAGACTCCGGGGAAAACATCAAGCATGAAGCGGTGCTGGTGGTCCGCAGCTGTCAGCGTGTCTTAGATTACTACCACAGGTCCCATACAAGCGCAGGAGATCGTCTCCAATAGCATGATTCTGCTCCCACCAGGCTGCGACCGCGGCACGCAGCACGTTTCGAGCCGCCGTTTACCTCGATGACGACGTTTGTGGAGACGAACATTGACCTAGTGTAGCAAAATGTGATTCACCCAAATAGCTGAAACGTTACCGTTGATCGACTGTCAGATCCCGATGCTCCCGTGCCAACGACAATTGTAACTGAGGATGTCGTTGGGGCAAGTTGTAAACGCGTACCTGTGGCCTGCTGTGGATCTCCATGTTCAACAGTGTACGATGAACGGTGCACTCTGAAACACTTGTGCGAGCACCAGTATTGTGCTCTTTCGGCAGAGATGCCAGAGATCATCAGCGTCTGTTCTACTATACAGGACAAGCCTCCGAACCCTACGTTATGTGTAGAGCTGTGGACGTCCATTGCAGAGTACATACGTCAATGGGCAGATTACGTTGAATGGCTAGAGATTTTGCCGACTAGGTGGAGGGATGTTCAGACAGGACTCCCGAGAGCACGGCGAGTGCGTTTATTGCAGGCAATATTCAGGTGATGTTAGTCATGTTGCTGTTGAGCTGGAACTGGCTGATGCCCTAACAGAAGAAGAAGTATTAAAGCAAGAAAGTTTCTGGGAGGAGGGAGTGGAGAGGGGGAGTATGGATGCATAAACTGGTCCAAAAGTTGAAAGAATTGGAGTGTCGGGACTATATGAAAGAAAAGAAACTACAGTCACTGGAAATATTTTGTCCTCCGTAGTCTTCATTTCAGATGTTTACTTCACGAGAACGTGATATCTCTTTTTATGCTGGTAAGGGTTATTCCCGTTACTCAAACAGTGGGACAGTGGGAGGAAATGCTCACAGAGAACTCCTTTGCGCCAGGCTGCCCTATTATCATAAATACGGAATGAAAAAGTTTGCTCGCAGTAGAGCTCGCGATTTTTATATTCTGCAGCGAGCGTTTGAAGGAGCCGGAACTGGCAGCAAGTCTGTGACGTGTCGGGGAACAATAGACAACTGGGAGACGAGTGGGCGCCGGGCGTCGCTCGCAGCGGGCGCCGTATGCAGAGCGTGGGTCGCACTGCGCAGGCGCGTAGCGTCCGTGGCGCGTTTATTGCGGGCGGTGTGACTCAGCCGGCAGTTGAGGCGGCTGTGCTCGTCCTGCAGGCGCCAGCAACGGCAGTGGCCGGAAAGAGGCGAGGTCGGAGGGGCGTGGCCGCTGGCGGCGCTCCAGCACGAGGAACTACGTGGGCGTGCGCAGGTCGGCGCCGTCTAGCAGTGGTGCCGACCTAGCGGGACTGTGTACAGCACGCGATTAGGCACGCCACTGTGTAAGGTGTCAGGCAAATCCAACACCTTCCATGAAAACATTGACATGATAACAAATCTGGCAGTATGTCACATAGCTCCGAATAAATCCTGACATTAAATTAACCAAAGTAATACGAGCAACGAGTGAGCAAATGGAATACCACAGACTGACACAAGAACGCCTAAATGCATGTCATACCTTCCCACCGTGAAACAGTCGCAGTTCCGAGGGAGGAAACGTCAACAGAAGCCGAGAGCAGAGTCGTGTAGGGTAGGAGGCCCTACGATAAGAGACGGACACCCACGTGGCCAGCCGACGGCCAGGACCACCCCACAGCCCATGTTAAAAGATAGAGCTCTCCAGAAGAACAGTATAGACCTTATGATAACACTAAAAGGACCACACCACCTGAAAGTTTTAGTGTGAGACTGTATTCGTCTCTGTTACGTTTGCAAACGTTAAAAACATTGCTCCACCACGAAAAGTATAACGTTTCTCATTGGATAGACAGAATTTTTGTAGGCGGAGCTTAAGGTTAACATTAAGACCCTGATTGGTCAGTTGAAAACACAGCCAGATACTTTTTTTTAAACCAACTTCGGTAAATTGTAGGAAGAAGAAGTCAGGAAAGAGTTGCTTCCGAGGCGAGGTGCGTCGAGCTGCGCCGCCCGCCGCCACCTGACGCTGCATAAACATCGACAAGGTAATGAACGCATGCGGTGCCGCCATAAGGCTTCACTCAGAACTGCAGAAGTCTCATCTGTTACATTCCCTTTTTACGTAGCACTAGTGTCGATCGTCAATTAAACTTCGTGGTATTCACATTTCCTACTAGAAGTTAAAATCTGAAATTCGATGATTCTTCTGTTATTTAAATATTGAGAAGCCACATCAGCCACAGTAATTTACGACAAGTTACACAAGTAATTAAAGATAATTGAGGGTCGTTGTAGACCATTTTGATAGTTTTCTCTTTTTGGAACTTAACTTAAATCTAGATTATAGATGTGATATGGCATAGGTCATCCTTCGATCCATTGTAGAACTTGGAAACCCATTCAGGGAATATTCGTTCACATTTTTGTTGAACGCAGTTGGTTTTTATCATCCTGTTTTAAAATATCTCCTTTTATCAATAGTGCAATTTATAAACAATGGTAAACTTAACTACTTTTTCGACGTTATTTTACCAGCTAACTAAAAATTGGAAAGCCTTGAACCCCATCCACTACATTTAGTTAGTATTAAGATTCTTTTACAGATAGTACAGTGGAGCTGACGGTGAAATCATTAAGCATTTGATTATATCATCCCTAGTCTCACTGAACTCTTCTGAACTCTACATGTCATGTGTGGTCTGGCGTCTCCTCACCAGTAACAGGTCACAGGTTCAATGTAGTCAATTCCCTAAAAAACGCTCTCAGAGCGTCGTTGCGCGAAAGTGGTAGGGAGACACGATATAGAACAAACAGACACTACCCAGAATGTTAGAACTGACGCGGTCGCTACACGAAAGAACAAAGATCAAGATGACGAGGTCGTTAGGGGCGGATCACAATCTGATGGGTGAAACCCGCAGCACGTGTGAAAATTAATGATTCCAGTATTTTTTCATAACTCGATATGGGCTGTATTACGACGGGAGTTCAATAAGTCCTGCAACACTTTTGTTTCTCAAAGCAGTTTGTTTTTGTTCAAAATTCCAATACACCATGTCATTCTTTACTCTTCTGGCTACAAAATATTATTTTTCAACATAATCTCCGTTTAATGCGTCGACCTTATACGAATTTACTGGCATCGACCGTGTGCCTGCTTGGTATAACTTTACTGACCGACATCGGAGCCAACGTCATGCTGCATCAATAACCTCCCCTTCATCCAAGAACTATTTCCAGCGCAGTCAGAAGGTGCAATATACGGGTGGATGGGGAAGAAAAGCGCAATGAAGTTTGGTGATTTGTTATTGGCCGAGCACATTTGTGTGAGGCCTTAAGTTGTCATGGAGCAGGAGAAGTTCGTTTGCATTTTCGTGAAGACACACATGCTGAAGTCATTTCTTCTTTTTCCCTAGGATAGCACGGTGCGTTTCACGGGGTGATCCTTGCACCAAGAGGGAGGACATCAAACAAAATAGCCACTTGAGAGTCCCACAAGACCGTCATCTTGACTTTACCGTCTGATGATGTGGCTTTGAACTTTTTCTTTGGAGGAGAGGTGGTGTGGTGTCATCCGTGGAATGTCTTTTTGATTCCGGTTCGAAGTGATGAGCCCATATTTCATCACCTGTGATGATGAAAAAAAAATTGTTGCGATCAGCCTCGTAACGCGCAAGCAATTCCGAACAGATGGTTCTTCGGTACACTTTAATGTCTTATTCGGTTAAGACCCTAGGAACGCTGCGGTCACAAACCCTGACTACTTTAGATGGAGGACGTGTGCACCAGCACTACCAATAAAAGCGTTCAGTTGTGCAGCGAGTTGCTTGATTTTGATCTGTCGATCACCTCGAATGACAGTGTCCACACGTTGCAGTATCAGGAGTCACTGCTGCATGCGGCCGGCGAGCACTCGGTAGATCGGAAAGGTTTGCGTGACCTTTTGCCGTTGATGGCACAGGCCGCGCCCAGAGACTCATCGCGCTTTTGTTCACTGCCCGGTCTCCGTAGACATCCTGGAAGCGTCTGTGAATATGTATTATTCCCTGATTTTCCGTTAAAAGAGTCTCAGTCAAACCTCTCTACTTGGATCGTACCTCCGTTACAGACGCCATTTTGCAGGCTGAGTATCGCGCCTCAGTCAACCGGAATTTTATGAAACTATAGAGACAGAAGCGGGAATCTTGCACGATGTCCCACAACTAAATTCTAATTTTGTCAACCTAAACTGGCCCAGAAAAAGAATGTGTTGCAAACAGTTACTGATCGCCCCTTCCATTTACAAATAACGACAAAAAATTTCTTTGTGAGCAGTTCTGTTCCAAGCTGTAGATTTGTCGTAAATATGAATGGTTAACATCATAACGTACCGTGTTAATACGAAACTTAATTATGAATTTCTGTAATAAAATGATTACACAGAATATTCCCTTCCAACAACGCCCGCGCGTTATTTGTAGACGTTTGGATTGTCATTAGCCGCTGTATGAATGTTGTGCCAGTTACGTAATCGCTCTGCACTGGTTTTTCGTTTCCTTTTCTGTGCTGCCTTATTTCTCGTATTCATTCGGTACTGGATTTTCAGGCCTTTTGAATTTTTTCCTAAGCGAACATTCCTGTGACTTGCGTTTTTTTTCATTCTGATAAATATTTACAATTCGTATGTGATGACATCTTTCATTATTTAGAAATTTTCCAATTATCATTGATTTTAACTTAGATTCAAGGGAATATTTTTACTGTCTCACTTTGAGTCCTGGTATGCCCCGCAAGATCTTATCAATGAGTCCCGATTAAAAGTTCCAGCTAAAGACATTTTACACAAAGCTAATTCGTAAGAATCACGCCTATGAACGTACGATAATACGATGTCGTCACAGGAAAACAAATATGGAACTTCATACACATACAGACATGATCTATACGTTGTTACCTCAACCACTGTTTACGATTATTAGCAACGTAGTTATTAACAATTCAAATCTGACAATATTTTGTTACAGAAGAGTGTTCGACCGACGAGCGTAAAGATCTTTACATGTCAAAAATTAAAAGTGTTACATGTGCACTTTATGTTATGCAGAGATATATGTTTATTGTTCCGGCGTAACGTCAGGCGCCGACACGTGGGTGTGGAACATAACAGCAGAGAGGGCTGTGAGACGACGTCAGCCTATTGTACGCCGACCGACTCCCCTCTAGGACGACACCGAGACAGCAGCGGCCTCTAAGCGAAAAGGACACAAGAACCGCGCCGCCGGGCTGCGGCACAGTTGAAGTCTAGGCCGTCTCAAAATGTGTTTTTCATTGTATTTACTGAAGAGAGTTATTTGTTTGTCACCATATGCTTGCGACCTCATTGTACATTTACAATTTTAAGTACTGTCATTTATGTTACTGTAATAAAAATTCATTAATAGGTTTTGCTTAAATTGTTGTCTAGCGATTCGAGAAGCAGGTTTCCTTAGGTACCCTACATCAGACGATTGGGCAGGACATAACATTTATGTAATACGTTTTGTAGTTTTGCATGTTTATAACAGTAAGATTTTTAGGATACAGGTGAATTAAAAATTATCTTCAATATAATCTAGATAATTTTTCTGAGTCATGAAAACACAAAATAATTCAATACTTTTGACCTACGTAATTATGTCGACGGCCAGAAAACAGTTCCTGTTTTGTCTCGATGTACAAATAAACATCACACTTCTGGAACACATTTGAGTGACTTGTCTTGCAATTAGGCATGTCACTCTGACACATCTGGCCAACGTCAAACATTCTCCTGAGGAAGAATATGTTTCTGAATATACAGGAAGAATATAAATACTGGCACATTTTGACAGTACTGATGCAGAAACAGTTTTGCAGCACAACTCGGGAACAACAGATAAACTTTTACCGCCTTCAAAACTGCTTGATGTAGCATCTTTTTTTCTTGGAACGTAATCATTGCCCTCAGATACACTTTTCTTGCGAATGTCTAAATTCACAAATTTGTAACGTTTAATGGGAGTACGTACGTCGTATACCTACAGTGTTAAATCTGCAATATCGATGACCCATTATCTCAGAACCTGTGATAGATAGAGATTGAAATTTTTGGCATGTATAGTATCACTCCTTTTTTGATTACTGAACCAGAACCAAAATGTACAGAGAAATAATTAGCTACTTATGATTTCTTTTAAATGTTGTTCAATATTTTCTTTTAGAAGTCCAGCTTTTCTACCATAAGTAAAAAACCGTTAGAGGTAGAGATGTTTTAGGAGGTTCAATAGCTGCAGTGTACTAAGTGGTAACATAGTGTACAATTAGAGATATGTATCTGTAATAGTTCCTGAGATAATGGGTCAAATAATTTTAAAAATGTCATTTTGGGCAAATCAAGTTCAAACATTTTATTTGATATTAACTTACCCATGGAGGCATGCCAGCCTCTAGAAACCGCCAGGCCCATAACCAGCATTATCTGGATGCTGGTCTTCACTATCCTGCAAACCTAGAAGCTTCCTTCTTTTCCTGTCTCTCGCTTCTTTAGTCATTTCCTCTGCTGCACGCTGGGCTTTCATGAGCCTAAGTCGATCCATCCGCTGAAAGGCTTGCAGTGTGTTGGCACCTGGAGTGATGCCAAGTTCCTCTAGTACCGCAGTTATTCCTTCTATACCATCATTAAACGTTATCACAGCATCACAAACACCCAGGCATAGAGTTTTCCTACAAAGACATTTTGTGGCATGCGGGTCAAAATTAAATTATTGAAAGACTCATTCGAGTTTTGTGTTCGACCATGGAGACATTTGGAAAGAAGGTCAGGATGAGCTAATTCTATATGCACTGGTTTAACAGCTTCCATCATTGCAGATGGCATGCTATTTTTGTGCCTAAATTGCTCCTCGCTACCCGCTGCCTGAGCTTTGCGGTTCTTGCACCATGAATCAGCACCAGGTGGACAAACACCGTGTATAGGTCTATCATCGGTGGAAGATTTGTGGAAGAATGTAGCCCACACTGCTCGTTTCATCCATTGTAGGTCATGTGTACTGTTTCTTACTGCCATTCCATAATAATGCTGAAGTTCATCAATGTTTTTGTCTTAATGTCTTCCTTTACCATTTAGAGTCTTTCCATCTGATAACTTCTCTTTTCCCTTTGTCTGCTTCAATTTTCGGACACGTGTTGCATCCGTTTTAGAACGTGGCCCACACATTCAATCTTAACAATCTGCTTATTACCATAAGGATGGCTTTCCACTACTGATTTGTAAGCTTTTGAATCACCATCCCCCAAGTACTCATGTAACACACACCTCTCCTCTGTTGTGAACGTCTGAACACAGAAACAACTGTAGTAGCCTCCATACCCCCTCTAGTTCCCTCATAATTCTTAGCACAATTTGTTTTATGGCTTTCACTTGTTTCATCAACTGATTTACACTGATGACAGTATTTAGTTCGCACTTCAATATCTAAAACTTTACCTGTGTCAACACTAGTGACAGTTGCAACTCCATTTTTTGATGTGTGACCTCTCTTCTATAACAGATAAGTCTGTTGTGTTATTTAATTCTACTGCTTCTTTAGCAGCAGCTTTCATAGTAGCAACAGCAACAGATTTGACACATTCGCCAATTACTTCTGTGTACTTACTTGATGTGGTTGGTGGGTTTGGCAAGTTCAGCATTGCACATAATCCTTCAGCTCCAGTCCTTGCAGATGAGTCCACAGAGATGCTAATTTGCCCACCACAAACCTTACATGACACATCATCTTACAAAACTTGTCCTAACACACTCAAATCTAAAAGAACACAACCTAAACTATTTTGATCTTTACCAATAAATAAATCCTCATGGTCTCCAAGTTTCCTCTTCGAAGCACTAGTAGGCGTGTCCTTATCACGGGTCAGTGAAAAATCTATTTCAGGATCAAAACTGGATTCAGATTTTGTGATATGCTGATTTCCATGTAAACGTCGCTTCTTAAAACAACCCTTTCTTTTCGTCATGTTGAAAAGAGGTATAAGAGCGTATACTAACACACCAAACCACTATGTTTTCAGTTCAAAACTTATGAAACACAAAGTAAATAAACAAAATGCATGTGCTATACCGCCATTTCTGTTTACACAGTGCATCCAACGGCTTAACACGAACATTAACATGATTTAAAGGAATAAATAGCTGAGAACCACAGCCTTCTAGATTGAGTAGTTCAAGAGATAGAGATACTTAGGCAAGTCAGTGCAGAACGACTGAATAATATTACACACGCATTATTAACTTTGAAATTATAAAAACTACATTTCCAATTGGAATTTTTCGACAAATAATGTATCAAATTATTCAGGCGAGATCAAATATTAATAAGAGATAATAATCCAAAAATGTCACTTTTTGACCAATTCCACCATACATGCTCCCCTTAAAAACATCGCTCAGAAAATTCTGGAATAATGTTTACTAAAATAATTTTTTATACAGATATATCTCAAAATTATCAATATCATATCAAGTTTTTTTAAGTGTCTGCTAGAAGAACATTCTTTAGGCCAAACAGATACAAAAATGTACTGAAAGAGAAGTTTCTTGAGCTCATCCACACAGGGTTGACTTTCTTAGGATAACCACGGAAAGGCAAAGCATTGTAGTCAGACTGCGGTTCGAAACGCCGTATTCCTGAAAATGGTGAACTTCTTTAGCACCTCGTTTCCTATAAGTATTTAGGGGTAATATTAAGAAACTATGTGCAATGGGACGAGACTGTAACAAAGAAAAGAGGAGACAGTAAGACATTTACGCAATGCAGTGCATATGTAAAGAAATTTACATGCAAGGCGCTAGCGCAGCCATTTCTAGAGTATTGGTGTCGTTTTTGGACACCTTATCAAAGGACATGACGGCAGACATCGAACCAATTCGGAGACGCGTTCGTAGGGTCGTAAGATGTCGGTAAAACTAATACGGAAGTATAACGGAAATGCTCGTTGGACGATAACGGGAATCTATAAAACATAGACGCCCCAGCTCATGTGAAATCCTGCTCGGTATATATACTAGTGGCCATTAAAATTGCCACACCACGAAGATGACGTGCTACAGACGCGAAATTTGACTTACAAGAAGAAGATGCTGCGATATGCAAATTATTAGCTTTTCAGAGCATTCACATAAGGATGGCGCCGGTGGCGACACCTACAACGTGCTGACATGAGGAAAGTTTCCAATGCTTTCTCATACACAAACAGCAGTTGACCGGCGTTGCCTGGTGAAACGTTGTTGTGATGCCTCGTGTAAGGAGAAGAAATGCGTACCATCACGTTTCCGACGTTGATAAAGTTGCGGTTTATCGTATCGCGACATTGCTGCTCGCGTTGGTGGAGATCCAACGACTGTTAGCAGAATATGGAATCGGTGGGTTCAGGAGGGTAATACGAAACGCCTTGCTGGATCCCAACGGCCTCGTATCACTAGCAGTCGAGATGACAGACATCTTATCCGCATGGCTGTAACGGATCGTGCACCCACGTCTCGATTCCTGAGTCACCAGATGGAGACGTTTGCAAGACAACAACCATCTGCACGAACAGTTCGACGACGTTTGCAGCAGCATGGACTATCACCTAGGAGACCATGACTGCTGTTACCCTTGACGCTGCATCACAGGCAGAGGCGCCGGCGATGGTGAACTCAACGACGAACCTGGGTGCATGAATGGAAAAACGTCGTTTTTTTCAGATGAATCCATGCTCTGTTTACAGCATCATGATGTTCGCATCCGTGTTTGCTGACACCGCGGTGAACTTACATTGGAAGCGTGTATTCGTCATCGCCATACTGGTGTATCACCCGGCGTGATGGTATGGGGTGCCACTGATTACACGTCCCGCACACCTCTTGTTCGCATTGACGGCAATTTGAACAGTGGACGTTACATCTCAGATGTGTTACGACCAGTGGCTCTACCCTTCATTCGATCCCTGCGAAACCCTTTTTCAGCAGGATATTGCACGACCGCATGTTGCATGTCCAGTACGGGCCTTTCTGGATACAGAAAATGTTCGACTGCTGCCCTGGCCAGTACATTCTCAGGATATCTCACCAATTGGTGAGAGCAACTGGTTCGTCACAATACGCCAGTCACTACTCTTGATGAATGTGGTATCGTGTTGAAGCTGCATGGGCAGCTGTACCTGTACACGCCATTCAAACTCTGTTTGACACAATGCCTAGGTGTATCAAGGCCGTTATTACGGCCAGAGGTGGTTGTTCTCGGTACTGATTTCTCAGGATCTATGCACCCAAATTGCGTGAAAATGTAATCCCATGTCAGTTCTTGTGTAATATATTTCTTCAATGAATACCCGTTTATCATGTGAATTTCTTCTTGGTGTAGCAATTTCAATGGCCAGTAGTGTAATATGTGATCGATACTATCCGGACACCCCTATGTGATATGGAATTGACCACTAAATGTTACGAGAGATGGGCCGGAAGGTACTAAATGAGACAGCGAGTGTTGTGTTCTCACTAGAGAAGCAGCGACAGTAGAATGGTTCGGTCAAGAGAGCACAATCATCTTCTGCTGTTGTTCCAATGATGTTGCTGTGTCGTAGGATGTGCCGTACAGGTTTGTCTCTTCTTGTTTGGATGTGCCTCCACAGAGATCTGTTTTCCTGTACTCTTCTAAGCACCTTTTCATTTGTTACTTTGTCTCTCTAGTTGATCTTCATCATCCTTCTATAGCACTACGTCTCCAGTGGCTCTAGCCGTCTTCTCTCGTCTCTTTCGTTTGGAGTGTGGCCCTATACGGATGTGAAACGTGGACATTACGGATAGAATCATACAAAAGATGACACAAATACAAAGAGAAAAATAGTTTAATAAGAATATGAGTTAAGGATATATAAATAAAAAATATACAGAATTCAAGAAAATATGAATGATTATTCCATAGAATTCTCCACTAGTAGATTATTAATTTTTGTATGTGAATGAGAACATTTTGCACAGGGCTATTTTCAAAGTATATATGTCACATTTTGTATTGAAATGGTATTGGCGGTCTACTCTGTTTTGTAGCACGCAGATAGTAGGTCAGAGTGCCTGTGTCACACAAAACCTACGTTTCTGAAGTACAGTAGTAATTTGCACGATGAAAGTAGGTAGAAGAGTGTCCTTGACAGAAATGGCCGAAGTTTCTTAACCTCGTTGCAATAATGTCACTGATGTGGGAAACTATGTGGAAGCAGACTCAATAAAAACAAGCACATTTCGTAGCTGACAGCTCCCACACGCACCAAAAGTAAAATGTCATAGTATATGGCTGAAGCAAACTGTAGATTCAGTGATAGTTCCAAAGCCATTTTGTAGTATCGAAGGGTTCCTAATGAAAACCAATTGAATCTTGTATCAGTGAAGTGTGCCATCATTTTAACAGTTCTCGGGTATCCGACCGAGTAGTGTCGTAATTTCTCCACAATATTTCGGCAGACGTACACGCAGCCATCTTCAGGCTGTTCCTGGAGAAATTACGACGCTACCCGGTCGAATACACGAGAACTGATCAAATTGGAAATACGCTGGGAGAACTTCAGATCGCATGTGACATAATACTTCAGTATGTGATGAGTAGACATATTATTTTGGCCCTGGCAAGTCTCAGTCAGTTGCGGTGAATGGTCAGCCAGTTACAGTCAGTTGGAATATACATTTACCTATATTAAGAAAGGATTAATAAGGTTTAACTTCGTTGTATATATGGAATGGACATGTAGTGTAATGGTAGCAACAGATTTTCGTGCCTATAAAAAGCTAATAAGAAAGTAGCATCATTGTTTTCCAATAATGAATTACAGAAATGTCAGACAAGTAAATCATGTGAAACAGCGTATAGCAATAAGCATGATAAAAACTATTATTACATGTACAGAATGAGGTACAGAAAATTCTAAATCTATTCAAATGAATGTGTTTTATGTGGACACTAGTGAAATACGCAAAAGTATAGAGAGAAAGGTAGAAAGAGATGCATAAGGTTAGCGATCACACAAAAGACGTAAAAACATAAGGATAGTGATCGCACACACAGATAAGGGGAACTCATGTATATAATTAGGAAAAATATGGATAAGGGAGTAACCAAGCTTCACATCAAAGAATACTTTATACAGTCAGTCAAACGTCAGGCTATGATTATACCTAATATGCTCACTAATTAGCAGCTTATCTAGTTATATTTCATCCTTTAGTTTGTGCACCGTTTATCCTTTCGCCTAAAATTTCATAAAACTCTATTGTGTCCTTTACTTCTTTCTGTTGCATGTTTCAATCATTCTCACAAGTTCATATTATCTAGCTCCATTGCCATATTTAACCATCTGTCATTTTTGCTCTACCTAGCCTTTTTCTCGTCTTTTCCCATATAATTTATTTTCATATTTGTCCTACCTAAGCATTTGTCGTATTTTCTCTACCTAATCATATTTCATATTCACCTTCGTAACTACTTCTTTAATCATTCACATTTGTCTTCGCAAATATTCCTTTGCTCTTTCTTGCCCTTTTCTCTTTGTTTCCTCCATATAAATCATATAAAGAAGCTCAAGAAATAACATAAGCGTAAAAGGCAAGTACGACCTGAAAATGCCTTTAGCCAATGGACTGCATGTTAATATGCTACATCACATGTAAATACTAGAAGCCAGTTAGTCAGCAATGTCACACACGTTAGTAGAAAAGTATAATTACAAAAGAATCTTATCCTAGGCCATGGCAAAAAGAGTAAAGCTGCAGTCGGTTTGAGTATAAGTAAATCTTCTGCTACCAGCAGCAGATTTGTTTATAATCCAACCTATTGTTTTCACAGTCGCTGGCTTTCAAAAACCATTTATAATGGATTAAATCAGAGTATAGCTGCAAACTGAAAACAGTCATCATTAATAACACAGGTATACGATATAAATTTGTTTCAAATTTAGTAAGCGGTTTTTATAGTGTTTTCAACGCTGATTTCGGGAAGAAATAGTGAAAAAATTCCATCAAGTACAGTTATTTTACATAAAAATTGTTTCAAATTTATTAAGTGATTTTTAGAGTGTTTTTGTCGCTGATTTCAGGAAAAATAGTGAAAAAATTCCAACACGTACAGTTATTTCAGGAACTGTTTCTCTAATTTTAGCTTTTTTTCGATATTTTTATACTATATACACGTAAAATAGAGAGTAATTAGGAGAAACCAGCAGTATTTTCATGTCAGTGCCTGTCTGTCGAGCTGCACCTTCCCCCGCCATCACCAGGGAGTGAGCTTCTGCTATTGTCCTTCACCCTGTGCTGTTCACGTGTTGTTGTTACTAGTGGTATAAAGTAGTGACTGTTTTCTTGTGTTGTGAAGTTGTTTTATGGACAATGGAAAATGGCTACCAGAGGATGTATAAACTGGCCACATTGCTTTTGCTACATTTGTGGTAACTGTACCGTTAAAAACCAACAAAGAAACATTTCCGATTTTATTGAAAAAGTATATTTCGCCTATTTTGGTATAAAGTTAGGCGATCAAGGTAAGCCTTGGGCCCCACACAAAGTTTGTTCAGTGTGTGTTGAAGAACGCAGGCAATGGTTTCAACGTAAAAAGCTGTCCTTACGTTTTGGAATATCAATGGTTTGGAGGGAGCCCAAAAATCATAGTGATAACTGCTATTTTTGTTCTTGCAAGAGCCGTTGGCTCAGCAAGGTTTATTGTGAAGCAGAGAGAGATTGCTACGATCCTAGTACAGCCGATCCTATTATATTCTCACAATCTGAACTGAACGATTTAGCTAGAGAGCTAGGCCTTTCTAAAGAACAGGCAGAGGTTTTAGGATCTAGACCGAACTATAGACATATGTTGGCTCCGGGTACATCCTTTTCTTTATATCGATGGAGGGAAGAGGAGTTTGTGTCTTTCTTCTCTCAAGAAGGTGATCTGGTGTTTTGCAGTGATGTTCCTGGACTTACGACACGTTTCAAAATAGAATATGCTCCTGATGAGGGGATACTTTTTATTGATTCTTCATAAAGAAACCTTAAAAGAGTACTTCTACACAATGGCAATAAATATGCTTCTATACAAGTTGGACACTCAGTTCACTTAAAAGACTGTTACGAAAACCTTGAACTGCTTTTAAGCAAACTCTGCTATTCAGGCCACAAATGGACACTAAGTGGTGATTTAAAAGTGATTTCAGTGCTGCTTGGTCAACAAAGTGGCTATACAAAGTTCCCTTGCGTTCTCTGTGAATGGAACAGAAAGAAAGACAGAAAGCAACACTACATAAAAAATCTTGGCCGTTGAGAATAACCTTACAGGTAGGGATTAAAAATGTTGAGACGAAAAGCCGTATGGATCCCTAAAAGGTGTTACTTCCACCACTTCATATTAAGTTGTAGCAGATGAAACAACTTGTTAAGGCATTGCCAAAAGAAGGGCAGTGTTTCAGATATCTTTGTGGACAGTTTCCTGGTTTATCCGAGGCAAAGTTAAAGGAAGGAATCTTTGTCGGACCAGACATTAGAAAACTAAGGCAGATCCCAACTTTGTGGACAAAATGAAAACAAAAGAAAAGTCAGCATGGACATCTTTTAAATTAGTTGTTACCGGTTTCCTAGGAAACAAAAGAGATCCAAACGACAAGACAATCGTGGTAGGCATGCTGGAAAACTTTAAGAAGCTGGGCTGTATGTACCATGAGCATTAAATTTCATTTTCTCCAATCACATTTTGACTGCCTCCCTGCAAACCTTGATGATGTAACTGAAGAGCAGGGCGAAAGATTCCACCAAGACATCAAAGAAATGGAAAGAAGATATCAAGGAAAATCGAACGTCAACACATAGCAAACTACTGCTGGATTATAAAAAGAGATGATTCTCAACGATTCCACAGCCGGAAAAGCAATAAACGACGCTTCGACAGAAAGTGAAGACGTTATTGTAAGGACTTATGAGCTTTAAGAGAAACCTAAGTGCACTTGAAATGTTGTTTAGAATAACGTTGGAAAAATGTGATAAATTGCTTAAATTTTGTTATTATACTCAAAAATACTCTTTTTTATGAGAAAACCTGACGAGATAGAAAAAAGATTGCATTTTTGAAATCGGCGCTGAAAAGTACATAAAAGTCAGTTATCAAATTTCAAATAACTTTCGAAATATATTGCAGACCTGTGTAGTCCTTATACTTCCTGAATACTGTCTCCCCATGTCAGCAGCCACGAGTGATGAATTTCATGTTCACTTCCCAAGAATTTAAAATTTCCCGAAGTCCTAGGCCGTTATGATACCATTTCATTCATGTGTAAAGTTCATCTGTTAGACAAAGAAAAGGAAAATTAGTTCTATAAAATTCAGTAAAAGTTAAATTTTGAGTGCAGGTAGCTATATGCAAATCAGAAAAAGCAATGTCACTCTATAGTATAAACAAGAAAATAGCCGCTAACGCATAGACAAATCACAAAATGTTCAGTGAGGTACGATGTACTAAAACAGTGTCACAGTACAGAATAACAGTCAATGCTGAGCCACATATCTCATATGGGACACTCATCGGTGAAGAGAACGTGATGGTGTCGTGGTTCCAAAGATGGACCTCGCCATGGACGTCAGGAGTGAAGTTGCGCATCATGCAGCTTATTACGCGCAGTTTGACTCGTAACATGACGTCCAGCGACTGCACAACATGGTGGCGTTGCTGTCAGGATTCCTCCGAGTCATAATCCGAGGGTAGCGGTCATCCTCGGCAGTAGTAGCCCTTGGACGCCCTAAGCGAAGAATATCATCGACAATTCCTGCCTCTCTTTATCTCCTCCATGTCCGAATAACATCGCATTGATTCACTCCGAGACGCCTGAACACTTCCCTTGTTGAGTGCTCTTCCTGGCACAAAGCAACAAAGCGGACGCAATCGAACCGCCGTATTGACCGTCTGGGCAAGGTTGAACTACACATAACACGATCCGTGTACCTCCTTCCTGGTGGAATAACTGGAAATGATCGGCTGTCGGACCCCCTCCGTCCAATATGCGCTGCTCATGCATGGTTGTTTACATCTATTTAGTCACATCTCTGAACAGTCAAAGGGACTGTGTCTGTGATACAGTATCCATAGTCAACGTCAACGGGGTGATGCAAAACGTTTTTGATGTGTGTAATATGGAAAATGCCACACATCACTGTATTTGCCATTGTAGATGGTTACATTTGGTTGTACGATAGATTCAAGGCAATAACCACTTTCGGGATTGAGGGACGCAGAACTGAAATGGTTATTGATACCTAGAGACTTAATACCTATTGGGCTGGTGCTTGGAATGTCCAAGTTGCGTCGAGAAGAAGAGTTTACATTTTCATTCCGTCGAATGAAGTACCTCGTGTATTTGCTCCATAAGGCTCTCCTTGAAAATTTAGTAGCCTATCTGCAATGCTTTTTTGTGCTACACTTATTTTCATATTCAATTTATTGTTCATCCTCAATGAGACCCCATCAAAATGCTCAAAACCTTGTAACTATCCCTATGGGTCAGTGTTTAGGACATAGTTTTCATACATTCCAAAGTTTTATTTGTAGGAACATCGTGTTTCTTACGATTCTTTAAGCGCACATTAGGTACTTGGAAGGAAGTTGACGTATCACGGTCTTGCCCCTTTGATGGTGATGTTTGCGTGTCTCCATTGGTGATGGTTTCAAAAACTCGTAGTTAAGAACATCATTTGATATAACTATTATTAAATCCCCTAAACGAGCCGGAAATTGTATTCACCAAGAGAAGTGTCGTGTGTGTATATGTATGTATGTGTGTGTATGTATGTATGTATGTGTGTGTGTGTGTGTGTGTGTGTGTGTGTGTGTGTGTGTGTGTGTGTTATAATATCATGTCACTCATACTTTTTAATGTTTTAATGTTTTAGAGAACTGAATGGTTGACAGTGGACCATGATTTCTCAAGAAAATGAAATTTCCCTAACTGTGCCGCCAGTATTAAAGGGAAACACATACAGATTGTTGTACCAAAACATACTGGAAGTATGTTTTTTATTATTTTTAGTTCATTATTATTATGAGGATTTATTCAGCATTGTGGTTCTTGCTGTGGCTAACGCCAACTACAATTTCGTATAATTGAATGTGGTGTGTCAAGGAGAAATTCCTGACGGCGGAGTCTTTATACAACCTTACATAAAAATAAATATTGCAACATTGGCTGTGCGTCACCAAACCTCATTGCCAGGGAGATTAAACCCCGTTCCGTTCGTGTATGTAAGAGATGATGCTTTCCCTCTATCTTGCTGAAGCCATACCCTGGTTACAAAACCAATGATTGTAACGTGCTGACAGAATCTTCAGTTACCGTATAAGCCGTTCACGCCACGTTATTGACAATATCAGTGAGGCCGCGAAATTTTGGGTTTTTACTAATACCTATAGCGCTACATCTCAGTAAGGTGAAACAGTGACTCTTGCAAGTGCCTATTTGTATCATGTTTTACGAGGTCATTCAAAAGCAAATTGTATACACCTGGCACTTTTGACAAGGAAGATACTAGTGGGAACTTGAAACACGGAGCATGGGGATTAAAGCTACAATAATCACAGATCCTACGGCTACAAACTGTGCTGACATCTCCAAATGAAGTGTAGGAAATCATAAATTAATTTAGAGATTACTTTATAACGTATAAAGATTCAGCGCCTTGGCAGGATGAAATGATTTGAAAAAAACCTCTAACATGCTATTATTATTATTCTGTATTTCTATAGAAATAAAATTGATTTGAAGCTCATAACAATTATTAATTTTATATTACTTTACCTGATATTGATCATTGTCATGCTACGACTTCCTCTTGTTCACCTGTAGGAGAAGCATGAGAGGTTCATATCCAAACCAGAAAACATGTTTTGAAAAAGTTTCATTCTTCTGCTTTCCTGCAACTTCTGTCGTCCCTTCGAAACTAGCTTTCCAAATTACGATTTTTTTTTTTGTATTTCCTCTGTTCAACGCCAAACCTTCCCGGAAAACATTTTAATGGCTGGCCGACCGGAGTGGCCGAGCAGTTCTAGGCGCTACAATCTGGAACCGCGCGACCGCTACGGTCACAGGTTCGAATCCTGCCTCGGGCCTGGGTGTGTGTGATGTCCTTAGGTTAGACAGGTTTAAGTAGTTCTAAGTTCTAGGGGACTGATTGCCTCAGAAGTTAAGTCCCATAGTGCTGAGAGCCATTTGAACCATTTTAATGGCTGGCCTCGGCTGTCACGGTTCCTTTATTCGGTATGTGTGACATACGAAAAGCAGTTGTTGATTTCTAGCTCTTCAGTTCATTTCAGAAAAGAGTTTCAGTCGTCCACATATTGAAACAGATAAAATACGACGCCAGCCGACGACATCAGTACTGACGACTACGTGTCAGACTGAGCGAAGTTTCCTATGAACACGTCCACAGTGCCACTGTTGCACAATTTTGCGCATAATTGTTTCAGAGAATCCTATTTCAATGGGATTCAAATCTTGTATCACTTTAGAGGCAAAATACAATCAGGGACAGGAGAACATGCTGCGGGTCTGAATCGCAGCAGTGTCGATGCAGACGCTATTGATCCTTGTTGCAACAAAGACGCGCGCTAGTAATCGTTTTTTATAATGCTACTTGGACGGAATGACACTACAGAAACGATACTTTGACAACTTAGTATGTTAACATTTGCGAATTGAAGAAAAGGTGCTTTCTTTCTCTTTTCTTTTTTTCGGTCGGGTTTTGCCCCCCCCCCCCCCCCCCCCCCCCTCCCCTTCCCTCCGGGCCACTACTATTGGCAGCGGCCTACAGAGGTTGGACAATAATGTGGAAACACAACAAAAACCCCACTCATGCGATGTAGGAAAATCGTTGGCAAAACCAGGTTCAGTAGTCTTGGAACGGATAAATACAGGTCCTGTACGATTTTAGAAGGAATCGTATACCATTATTCCTTCAAAGTATTGGCAGGTTCTCATAATGGTGGTGGAAGTGGGCAGGGCTCACGTATCCTTCTCTTCAAAGTAGACCACAAAGTCCCAATAATATTGAGATCTGGTGACTGTTGTGATCAGGAGAGACGTGACAGTTCATCTTCGTGCTCACAAAAACTGTCTCACACGATATGAACATGGGCCCCGTCTTCAAGGAACACAGCATCTTTCTACGGGAACAAGCATTCGAACAAGAGATGGACGAGATCAACCCAAACAGTCGTATAAGCCTTGGCAGTAACGCTACCATGCAGAGTAGCCTTGGGGCCAATGGAATACTGAGATATGGTGTCCAGATCATCGTGGAACCCCTGTCATCTTTCAATCTTTGGCCGTAAACTGAGCTAGAAGTTGGAAATATTGAGCAACCAGAATATAAAAAGAAAAATAAATGGCTCTAAGTACTATGGGATTAAACATCTGAGGTCATCAGTTCCCTAGACTTAGAAGTACGTAAACCTAACTAACCTAAGGTCATCGCACACATCCATGCGTGAAGCAGGATTCGAACCTGCGACCGTAACAGCCGCGTGGTTCTGGACTGATGCGCCTAGAACCGCTCGGCCACAGCGGCCGTCGACTGGTCCCGGCGGTGGTTCGATTCCTCCCTAGGCATGGGTGTGTGTGTTTGTCCTTAGGATAATTTAAGTTAAGCAGTGTGTAAGCTTACGGACTGATGACCTTAGCAGTTAAGTCCCATAAGATTTCACACACATTTGAACATTTTTGAACAGTTGTCGGCTCAACTAGTATCATCCGACCAAATAAAATACTTCTATTTTTCCATAGTCCTGTTTTTACGCCTTCGGCAGCACGTTTACCTGTTGTGGTCATTGGTATAACTGAAGCGTGGTTTTGGAATTCAAACTCGTCCTTCAGTTCCCAGCTTATGGAGCTCCCCTGGTGTTGTTTTGTTGCTTAATAGGTTCACGAGTGCGACATTCAGCTCTGCAGTGACTTTTGCAGTTGGCGTTCGCGTATTTTTCGGCACAATCGTCTTCAATGGCCGTCCGCTACGAACACTCAACACACACACTGTAGTCCGAGCTGTATGGCGTATAAATATGCAATACGGTGCCTCTCCAATTACCAAACACTTCGGCTTTCTTCGTTACAGTAGCACCCATCATACGAGAACCGCCCGCGGTTCCTGGGTTCGATTCCCGGCGGTGTCAGGGATTTTCTCTGCCTCGTGATGGCTGGGTGTTGTGTTCTGTCCTTAGGTTAGTTAGGTTTAAGTAGTTCTAAGTTCTAAGGGACTGATGACCATAGATGTTAAGTCCCATAGTGTTCAGAGCCATTTGAACCATACGAGAACCAACAATTTGTTCACGTTAGAGTTTACTTAGCTCAGATATAGTACACACATAAACAACCATACAGAACACGTTCTGACTAGGACAGCCAGTTATGACGGGTTCAAGACATTGCACAGGTACCGTACAATTGCTGGCCTGGCTAACATCTGCAACTAGACACGAAGTTCATTCACATTTTCGCTATGAACCACATTAGGTTGTATATTAGAATGACGACAGTGGATATTAGTGCTTTACGCGAACGGTCACCTTAACTGCTTTGGGTACCCTTGCAAAAATCACCGCCAGACTCTGGTTTCCATATGTTATAGTCCTTGTGTCGCGGTCTGCATTCGTACGTTACGTATATTTCCGTCCAGAAAGGACATATAAATTGAGTATCGAGAACCTGCTATTGGCGAGTAAATACAAAATAGCAGTGGCTGTGTTATTAAGATGTACGGCGCAATGTTTCTTGGGACTTGCATGCATGCCCCGAAGAAATGGATGCTGCAGTGACTACAGCTGTCTGGAAGTACAGGAAATGAATTAGCAGTTGCGAATATGAACCACCGTCGGCTCTGTATTAGAATGACGACAGTGAAAATTTGTCCCGGACCGGGAGTCAAAACTGAATTCCTCTTTACGAGAGCGGCCGCCGTAACTGTATACATGCATGTCCGAAGAAATATAGCATCGCTATTCTTAATTATACAGGGTGTTACAAAAAGGTACGGCCAAACTTTCAGGAAACAGTTCTCACACACAAATAGAGAAAAGATGTTATGTGGACATGTGCCCGGAAACGCTTAATTTCCATGTTAGAGCTCATTTTAGTTTCGTCAGTATGTACTGTACTTCCTCGATTCACCGCCAGTTGGTCCAATTGAAGGAAGGTAATGTTGATTTCGGTGCTTGTGCTGACATGCGACTCATTGCTCTACAATACTAGCATCAAACACATCAATACGTTGCATCAACAGGTTAGTGTCATCACGAACGTGGTTTTGCAGTCAGTGCAATGTTTACAAATGCGGAGTTGGCAGATGCCCATTTGATGTATGGATTAGCACGGGCCAAAAGCCGTGGCGCGGTACGTTGTATCGAGACAGATTTCCAGAACGAAGGTGTCCCGACAGGAAGATGTTCAAAGCAATCAAAAAAAAAAAAAAAGTTCAAATGCCTCTGAGACTCAACATCTATGGTCATCAGACCCCTAGAACTTAGAACTACTTAAACCTAACTAACCTAAGGACATCACAAAACACTCAGCCATCACGAGGCAGAGAAAATCCCTGACCCCGCCGGGAATCGAACCCGGGATCCGAGGCGTGGGATGCGAGAACGCTACCGCACGGCCACGAGATGCGGGCTCGAAGCAATTGATCGGCGTCTTAGGGAGCACGGAACATTCCAGCCTATGACTCGCGACTGGGGAAGACCTAGAACGACGAGGAAACATGCAATGGACGAGGCAATTCTTCGTGCAGTTGACGATAACCCTAATGTCAGCGTCAGAGAAATTGCTGCTGTACAAGGTAACGTTGACCACGTCACTCTATGAAGAGTGCTACGGGAGAACCAGTTGTTTCCGTACCATGTACAGCTTGTGCAGGCACTATCAGCAGCTGATGGGCGTCCACGGGAACACTTCTGCGAATGGTTCCTCCAACAATGTGTCAACCTCATTTCAGTGGAAATGGTCTCTTTACGGATGAGGCTTCATTCCAACGTGATCAAACTGTAAATTTTCACAACGAACATGTGTGGGCTGACGAGAATCCGCACGCAATTGTGCAATCACGTCATCAATACAGATTTTCTGTGAACGTTTGGGCAGGCATTGTTGGTGATCTCTTGATTGGTCCCCATGTTCTTCCACCTACGCTCAATGGAGCACGTTATCATGATTTCATACGGGATACTCGACCTGTGCTGCTAGAACATGTGCCTTCACAAGTACGACACAACTTGTGGTTCATGCACGATGGAGCTCCTGCACATTTCAGTCGAAGTGTTCGTACGCTTCTCAACAACAGATTCGGTGACAGATGGATTGGTAGATGCGGACCAATTCCATGGCCTCCATGCTCCCCTGACCTCAACCCTCTTGACTTTTATTTATAGGGGCATTTGAAAGCTCTTGTCTACGCAACCATGGTACCAAATATATAGACTCTTCGTGCTCGCATTGTGGACAGCTGTGATACAATACGTCATTCTCCAGAGCTGCATCAGCGCATCAGGGATTCCATGTGACGGAGGGTGGATGCATGTATACTCGCTAACGGAGGACATTTTGAACATTTTCTGTAACAAAGTGTTTGAAGTCACGCTGGTATGTTCTGTTGCTGTGTGTTTCCATTCCATGATTAATGTGATTTGAAGAGAAGTAATAAAATGAGCTCTAACATGGAAAGTAAGCGTTTCCGGACACATGTCCACATAACATCTTTTCTTTATTTGTGTGCGAGGAATGTTTCCTGAAAGTTGGGCCGCACCTTTTTGTAACACCCCGTATAGGCATTGTTGTTTCGATTTTTTCGCCAATAACAGACCCCAGCTCTGAATAAATGTGTCCTTCCTCAACGGGAAGTACGAGTGTAAGTTCGGACACAAGGATGACAACACAGGGAAGTTTTGGTTTGGCCGGGATTCGTACACGGATAGGCGAAGCGATTAAGGCGACCTCTCGCATAAAGTGGTAAATCTGCGTTCGTTATATTCGCACCTGTGAAAAAATTTCCTGTGTTTCTTGATGGCTGTAGTCGCTGCAGTCCTGTACCTTCAATATGTCAGAAAGGACCGTTGCATAGTAGTTCTTAGCAACACAGGCACTGATATTTCGTATCTCCAGTTATTTTGAAGCATACATTTCTTGCGGAGTTACCATATTTTTATCCCCACACCCCGCCTTATACATTATCGCCCCTCGGTACGGCCATAGATCACAGTCCCTTTATTTGAGTGGCCACCGAACGTACGACTTCCCATGTCTGCATAATACTGGTGATACTTCGTAGGATGACATATCTGGCCACTGAGTACGCGTTCAGCGCTGATGGCCGACTCGTGTGGCTCTTCCAAGGAGAGCAGGAACTGAGAAGACAGCATCGCATCTCGTTTTGCTCGTCCTGCAGATACAAAGGCGGTGCTCTGCCCCATTGTCTGGCCCTGATCTCAGCTACGTTTGAGGCTGCGCGGAAGGTGACAATGGGTCCGAAGCCGCGTGCAGAGCCGCCGGGGTCGCGGTCCACCGACGCGATGCGCTCCGTATTCGGCGCCGGCACAATGAGGGCGGTGGCCGAATCAGCCAGTATTGTCTCGCCGCCCGGGCGCCACCGAGTAGGTGGTGTGACGTCACGGCCCGCTCCCACTGCCCACACGTGGCCCCGCCAAGTACGCCGTGTAATTCACGCTACCGCCACTCTGTCTCTGGTGTTCTCTTCTTTCCCATCCGTTCTCTCTGAGTCTCTGTCTAGCCCATTCATACGCAGAAACGAGAAAAAGGGCCCATAAATGTCCCGCTCGTATGCTAACACACAAACACACACACACACACACACACACACACACACACACACACACGCACACACACACAGGTCGTGAGAGCGGGAGCTTGGGAGAGAAAGAGACAGACAGAGAGAGAGAGAGAGAGAGAGAGAGAGAGAGAGAGACGGAGTAAGACAGAACTCTAAAGACAAGGAATTTTTTCCACAGCTGCAGAGCAAAACAGACGAAGGCGTATGTTGCTCTTGTTCGTGCTACTCTTCATTACGTTGGTTCTGTATTGTTGATTTTTGTGCTAAACGGCCCATTCATCCTGTTTAACAGGACATGTCATATCATCAACATCCCTTCCTGTTTAAACTCAAACACGATGTGCTTCTTCGTATTTACGACGTAGTGGTGGTGAACGTTTTTGATTATAAAGTACAGATCAGTCTTACATCACGATCTTATCCTTTTTTACCTTTTCTCTCTTAAATTGGCTACAGAAAGACCGTTATCACCCAAGACACAGATTTTTGTTCTCCAAATTCCAAAAGCATTTCAATGATGTCGCATCATTTCATGAACGTTTACTGTTCCTGTAAATAAAAAATTATTCGAAACTTCGAATACGAACTCAGTATTATTTTTTGCAGCAGGTTATTTTTGCAGTTTTGTGGTATTTTGCAAAAATGGTACTTACAATATTCATTACCTTTACGAATAATTTTGTACCCCTCGTAATTCGTAGGCTATGTCTTGCCAATAAGTTTTATCACTCGATCCAAATTAACCTCCCACACACGATAAAGACGGAAGAAACTTGCATGAACGGAGAAATGACTAGTATTTTGTGAACTTTAATGCATGTTTTTCCATTCTTCTTTCTTTATCAACATCGCAGGTGTAATCCTCCCTAAGCTATCTTCAGCAAACCTTCCAGTACTTTCAAAGTATTTAATAGTGTATGTCTTGATCTGTGTTTACACTCACAAGTCGTTGACCAGAGAAGTTTGCAAGGCAGCATTCAGCTGAGTCTGGTTACAAACGTAACGGTATCTCTGGGTACTAATGAACATGAAGTATGTGATCTAAAGTATTCGGACACCCCCAAAAACATACGTTTCTCATATTAGGTCCATTGTGCTGCCCCCTACAGCCAAGAGCTCCATATCAGCGATCTCAGTAGTCATTAGACATCGTTAAAGAGCAGAGTGGAGCGCTCCGCGGAAGTCACGGACTTCGAATGTGGTCAGGTGATTGGGTGCCACTTGTGTCATACGACTCTACGGTAGAGTTCCACACTCCTAAACATCCCTAGGTCCACTGTTTCCAAAGTGATAGTGAAGTGACAACGTGAAGGGACACGTACAGCACAAAAGCGTACGGGCGGACCTCGTCTGTTGACTGACAGAGACCACCGACAGTTGAAGAGGGTCGTAATGTGTAATAGGCAGACATTTATCCAGACCATCACACAGGAATTCCAAGCGGCATCAGGATCCTCTGCAAGTTCTATGACAGATAGGTGGAAGGTGAGAAAACTTCGATTTCATAGTCGAGCGGCTGCTCATAAGCCACACATCACGCAGGTAAATGCCAAATGATGCCTCGCTTGGTCCAAGAGGCGTAAACACTGGACGATTAAACAGTGGAAAAACGTTCTGTGGAGTGACGAATCACGGTACAGCATGTGGAGATCCGATGACAGGGTGTGGGTTCGGCGAATGCCAAGTGAACGTCATCATCCTGCGTGTGTAAAGAGAACAATAAAATTCGGAGTCGGTGGTGTTATGGTGTGGTCGTGTTCTTCATGGAGGGGGCTGGCACCCCTTGCTGTTTTGCGTGGTACTGTCACAGCGCAGGGCTACACTGATGTTTAAGCACCTTCCTGCTTCCCACGGTTGAAGAGCAATTCGGGGATGGCGATTCCATCTTTCAACACCGTCAAGAACCTGTTGATAATGCACGATCTGTGGCAGAGGGGTTACACGACAATAACATTCATGTAACGGACTGGCCTGCACAGCGTCCTGACCTGAACCCCATTGCACACCTTTGGGATGTTTTGAGACGCTGGCTTTGTGCCAGGCCTGACCGACGGACATCGATACCTCTCCTCAGTGCAACACTCCGTGAATAATGGGCTGTCATTCCCCAATAAACCTTCCGGCACCTGACTGAACGTTTGCCTGTGAGAGTGGAAGCTGTGATCAAGGCTAAGGGTGGGCCAAACACCATACTCAATTCTAGCATTACCGATGGAAGGTGTTACGAACATGTAAGTCATTTTCAGTCACGTGTCCGGATACCTTTGATCATATAGTGCATGAGACCACAATCAGCCAAGGTGAAAATTTTCTGGAAGAATTACAAGGCGGACGCATGGCCACCTGCCTGTACGGGTATCCATTACAAAGTGGGTATCTCAGGGTGTCGTTTAAATGGTTAAGTGGGATGTTATTTTCCATTATACACTGCAAAATGTGTTTTACTTATTATTGGGATATAAATTTCTGATTTAATTCTTTCATTTCCTGACTTTTCTTTGGCGTCGTAAGCAATGTTGTTATAGGTCAGTAAAATATGCTACAGGCCGAGTAGGTGAATTCACTGTGTTTCCTTCGCTCTTCGAAACACTGGATATGAGTTTTACTTGGCAATTTCACTATAAGCATCCGATTTAATTGTTCAGTTTGATGTGATTTGCTACGTGATATAATGAGTCAATTAGGGGGGCACATAAATGAAATGAATATGTCCATAGCAATTCTTTGTCATTGAAGCCAAATTATGCGGTAGGTTCGAGCTACTAACATGGTCAGACAATCCACGTAGATTTTATCAAGCGTGATTGTATGATTCAAAGTAATTTCAGACCTAAATTCATCGCTGAGCTACCTCAGTACATTAGGTATATTGAATAAGTGCAACTATTGTTTGTGCGATATCTTTTGTTTTATATGTTTTTCTACCCAAGTATGACTATAACATGGCTTTAGTGCTATCAATGGAGTATCATCAAGAATCTCATCAGACACTTGTATCAGAGCCTTCTCTTGTGCGCCTGGATGGTATCTTTGTCCTTACTACTAACTTGATGCGTTTCTCTCACTGATTTAAAATTAATTGTATGGCTCTTTACATGAGTGCCTTGTTACTCGAATTTATGTTTCGTTTATCCACCATCAAGAAGTACTGTATTAGATTCCTGTATAATAAATGGTACTGCAACCTTCAATGTTTTACTAGTTAACTAATTTCTCCTGTGCAGTTACGAAAATCAATGCTGATCATGGCCTGCTTAACGCCAGAATTCAAAAGTAATGCCTTGATCTGTTCTAGTCATGAAAAAGACAAATCAGGGTGCAGATGATTTACGTAGATATCATTAACTCTAAACGTCATTGCTGTAACCAGGAACTCACATAATTATTCCGGGCCAAATATTCTTGATTAATGGAATTGCTAAGCAGTTTGTGTATCATCCCTGCTTGTCAAGATTTCTTCCTCATGTGTATAACACAGGTTTCATTATTATGATGACTATACAGGCTTCTTGTATCCGGATGTATAGAAAGATTCTTGGTATTGGTGCTCCGGTTTCAGACTAAAATGCGTCCCACCCGAAAAAGTTACCCTAGTGTAGAGCAGGAAGTTTGTACTTCTGCAACATCCGTATTTCCACCGGTTCTCAGTGTATAATGCTTAACTTTCGGGAAACGGTTCACTCTGAATAAATATGAACCTACACTACGACCAACAGGAAATGTGGTGCACATGTACTATGTCGACAAGACAGGAAGAGCTGCTTGTAACAGACTGAATAAACACATAAAACAGTTGAGAACTTATAACCATTCGATGTACGAGTAATACTGCCTAGTGTCCATAGAATGGCTGCCACACTCGGAATTGACGGAACTTCTCCGTTAGTTATTTGGCCTACCCGCGTTATTTTTAGATTTTTTCCAAGAGCACTATTCCTGAAATGAAACGATTATTTTCTTTTAGCTGCCCGTACTGTCCACGTCACACTCGCGAATAACATTATGTGCCACATAAACATTCAAAACTGTTTAAATGTGTGTGAAATCCTATGGGACTTAACTACTAAGGTCATCAGTCCCTAAGCTTACACACTACTTAAACTAAATTATCCTACGGACAAAAACACACACCCATGCCCGAGGGAGGACTCGAACTTACGCCGGGACCAGCAGCACACTCCACGACTGCAACGCCCTAGACCGCTCGGATAATCCCGCGCGGCCCATATGAACGTCTTTAGGCAATTAATCCGTACTCTGGTTTTAACAATTTGTTGAAGAAAACAGTTCAATTTCCTATTTGTAAGCTAATTTTCCTTGTTGTGTTCTGAATTAATTTTCTGTTTTATTCTACCATCAGACGTCATTCGGCTCCCGATACTGGTCAGCTCTTCAACATTTTTGGAAGCGTATGACCCAAACGTAACGATGCTAGTATTCTTCTTTACTTACGACGAGTGTATTATTTTAGTCTTATTTAGTTCCAGTTTCCATCAAGTGATTGGTTCAGCTGGTCCTTATACTTTTCCAAGAATTTGATACCGTTTGTTAAACATATTCATCCTATGGCTATGAACCTTAACTCCAGCTTCCATTAAATTTTCCCTTACTACTTTCGAAGTTTCTTGTATGTATACATTAAATAACACAGTTGACAGCTAACAGCATTGCCTCACGCCTGTTCTGATTTACCCTATTTTTATGGCTTTCTGTATCTCAGCATTGCACTTTCTTTCTATATTTGCTCCAAATAAGTCTTATTTTTATACTCTATTTAGATTCAATCAATTGAGAATTTTCCTTATAGCGTGTACTTCGTTACCGACTGTAAGAGTCATTCTGGAAACCACCACTAGGCGACGTTTGATTCTCTCTTTACGGTAAACTTCCTTCAAGGAGTGTCAATCCAGTGATGCATGTACAATAGCAAAATACCTTCTACCGAATTAAAAGAGTGGGAGAGACTGCACCGGCCATATCAAAGCACTGAAGATGGATGGTAAGTAGTGTTTCGATAGCTCCGTCAGTGCTGACGCAATACCAACTAGGACAAAGTAGTGATTAGGCCTTATCTCTGCTTGGGTTAGTGACCTATCATCTGCATTAATGTTACTATTCTATAATACTGACTACTTACCCGATATCTAAGCCGTATAAAGGTAGACGTAGTGTGAAACTTAGACTGGACGTAGGGGGCTGTGCGACAATGAAGCGTTGCAGTGTTTCATCGATTATCCTAAGTTATATCAAACGAAGTGTCAAGAGTCTGTCTTACCAGAAAATAGACTTCTATTAATTACCCATAACTCATTCCGCAAGTAGGTAAGAAATTGTTACTTCTTTTTGGATAAGAATTTAGGAGCTTGCGATATCACAAGTGCAACAAATATATATCTATGAGACATAAAATATATTATATAGTGTCCAAAACCTTTCGACCATGAATTATAAAGAAAACAGAGGACCCTAACCGAGTAATTCAGTGTTTTCCGCAAACAGCTTTCAGTCTGTAGTTACACCTGAAAATTGCAGTAACACTTGAAGAGATGCAATGATTTTCAAGAACGAACCTCAGTCTCGAAACATGCGCCGGCCTGCCCCGTATCCTAGTGGTAAAATCGCTAGGTACTACAGTGCTATGCAAATACAAAGGCTGGCGCGCTATTTTCCTAGTAGAGCGAAGCGGAAAACACCTTGTCTCAGCATCATTGCCCTATCTGTCTCTGTTCCACGCCTCACTCTCCAGCCGTTGCCTGCTGGTAACGCTGGAGTAAGCACCACAGGAGGACTCTCTAGAGTTTCGTTTCTCCTTCAGTCATTACTCTTCTGACTGGTTTGATGCAGCCCGCCACGAATTAGTCTCCTGTGCCAACGTTTTCGTTTCAGAGTAGCACTTGCAATACAGGTAATCAGTTATTGGCTGGATGTCTTCCTCTACAGTTTTTACCGTCTATAGCCCCCTCTAGTACCAGGCAGGTCACTGCGTGATGTCTTAACATTGTCTTACCATCCTGCCCCTTCATCTTGTTAGTGTTTTCCATGTATTACATTCATTGCTAATTCTGCGGAGAACCTCCTAATTCCATACATTGCGAGTCTACCTAATTTTCAACATTCATCTGTAGCAACACGTATTAAATGCTTCGATTCTCTTCTATTTCGGTGTTAACGAAGTCCGTGTTTCACTACCATTCTATGCTGCGCACCAAACATACAGTCTCAGAAATTTCTTCCTCAAATTACGCTTCAAATGGCTCTGAGCACCATGGGATTTAACATCTGAGGTCATCAGTCCCCTAGAAATTTGAACAACTTAAACCTAACTAACCTAAGGACATCACACACATCCATGCCCGAGGCAGGATTGGAGCCTGCGCCCGTAGCGGTCACGCGGTTCCAGACTGAAGCGCCTAGAACCGCTTGGCCACACTGGATGGCAATTTAGGTCTATCTTTGATATTAATAGTCTTGTCTTGGCCATGAATTCCCTTTTTTGCCACTACTAGTGTGCTTTTTACGTCCTCCTTGCTCCGTCCGTCATGGTTTATTTTCCTGTCTAGTTAGCAGAATTCCTTAATGTCATCTACTTCGTGATCGGAAATCCTGATGTTAAAGTTCTCAGTGTTCTCATTTCTGCTAATTCTCATTACTTTCGTCTTTGTTCGATTTACTCTCAACCCATATTCTGTACTCTTTAGATTGTCCATTCACTTCATCAGATCCTGTAATTCTTCTTCACGTACAATGAGGATAACAATGTCATCATCGACATCGTTTCACGTTGAATTATAATTCTACTCTTGAACCTTTCGTTTATTTCCATCATTGTTTCTTCTATGTATAGGTTAAACAGAAAGGGCGAAAGAATACATCCCTGTCTTACGCCACTTTTAATTCTAGCACTCCGTTTTTGGGCTTCGACTCTTACTGTTCCCTCCCGGCTCTTGCTCATATTGAATATTATCCGTCTTTCCCTATAACATACCCCTGCTTTTCTCAGAATTTGAAGCAACTGGCATCATTTGACACTGTCCAACCCTTTTCACAGTTCGACAAATCCAACGTTTCCTGATTTTTCTTCTATCTTGCTTCCGTTATCAACAGTAACGGCAGAACTGAATCTTCAGTACCTTCAACATTCCCGCATTCACTACAATTCTCTATTATTTCACTCCCGAACAGCGCGCGGAAAAAATGAACACCAATATCCTTCCGTGCCAGCTATGATCGTTTCTCCCTATGTAGACCACCATCAGCAAAACATTTTCGCATTCGGAGGAGAAAGTTGGTGACTGAAAGCTCATGAGAAGATTCCTCTGCAACGAAAAAAGCCTTTGTTTTAATGGTGTCCATCCCGAATCCTACATCGCGTCCGTCACACTATCTCGATAATACTATAATAATATTTCGTGATAATACGAAATGTGCTGCTCTTCGTTGAACTTCCTCGATCAACTCTTTTAATCCTGTCTCGTAAGGATTCCAGACTGAGCTTCAGTACTCCAAAAGAGGACGTAGAAGTGTAGTGTAGGCACTCTCTTTAGTTGATTTGTTACATTTTCTAATTGTTCTACCACTAAAACGCAGTGTTTGGTTTGCCTTCCCCACGACGTTTCCTATACGTTCTTTCCATTTTAAATTCTTCGTAATTGTAATTCCTAAGTATTTAATTAGATTACACTGATTTACCGTATAATCGAACATTCCTTTTTGGCACTCATGTGAATGAACTTACCCTTTTGATTATTTTGGGCTGGTTGCCAATTTTTGCACCATTCAGATATCCTTTCTAAATCGTTTTGCAATTTTTTTTTTTTTTTTTTGGTCTTCCGATGACTTTAGTAGACGATAAACGATAGCGCCATCTGCAAACAACCGAAGACGGCTGCTCAGATTGTCTCCTAAATCGTTGAAATAGATAAGCAACAGCAGAGGGCTATAACATTAACTTGGGGAACGCCGGAAATCACTTCTGTTTTACTCGTTGACTTCGTCAGTTACTACGAACTGTGACCTCTCTGACTGGAAATCACGAGCCCAGTCACATAACTGAGACCATATTCCATAAGAATGCCGTTTCACTACAAGCCGCTTGTGTAGTACAGTGTCAAAAGCATTTTGGAAATCTAGAAATACGGAATCAATTTGAAATCCCTCGTCAATAGCACTCAATACTTCCTCTTCGAGGTAATTCATGATGTTTTAAAACAATATATGTCCCAGAATCCTCTTGCATGCCGTCGTTAATGACATGGGCCTGTAGTTTAGATCATTACTCCTACTGCCTTTCTTGAATATTGATGTGACCTGTGCAACTTTCCTGTCTTTGGGTACGGATCTTTCGTCGAGATAACGGTTGTAATGATAGTTACTAAACTACGACCTTGATGTGTCCGTTTTACTAGGAAAGTTCTATTGCAGTGGTGCATCCATGTCGGGAAAAGCCCGTGGGGCTCATACATTCATACAACAAGACAATACTTTAGCTGTGTATTCTCCTTGTGCAGCTCATAATTTCAGCTTGGTAGTCACCGACAGTAGGGACATTCCACTTGTCAGGTATTCACTATGAACACTGGAAATGGTTCGTAATGCCTTTGGGCCACTGAAGCGTAGAAAAATATTAAATGGTACTCTTGAATCATTAACTAATATTCGAGTCAGTAGTTTGAAATGTACCATATTCTCTGGATTGACAGCGTCTTCGTAGGGCACAAGCCTTCAAGGAAAGATGTGGTAATGTTGTTTCAAGAATGCACCCCTGGATGCCACGATTCTGTTAGTAGCTCTCACCAAGGGTTATATTTCCTGAATCGTTCGCGCTGGGTGAGTCTAGCTGTCGTCAACAGAGTTAATCATCATTGGCAGGGATCTGAAAAACATTACATGCTGGAAGTGAGAGAAAATGTTAATGACAATGTCAGCCGGGTTTTCTAAGAATCCAAGGAATTAACTTAGCCTATGGAGTTGAAATCGCGAAACTAAGCATTTGTACTAAGCAATCACACCGTGCAAGTCAGGATACCGTTTAGATATTGACGGCTACTGCAAAAGTTTCTGTGTCTGTACCCTATATTCCTGCCTTAATTAATTTACTGCGGAATAGATTATCGATACAATACGAATTTTTCAACAGGTCAAATTGCTTTCTACTACGAAAAAATGAAGAGGTACTATTCAATGATGGAGTTACGAATCTCCATTCATGACTGCAGTCAAGTCTTCGAAGGAATCCCTTGAGCTAAGAATTCATGACATACAGAAACATATGACCCCAGCATGCCAGTATCGATTATTTTTAAGAGGTGCATATGGAACCTGAAGATGGCATAACGAATTAACGAAACTGGTTGAGAAAACAAAATAAAATCTCAATTGTACGTCTGTTTGGCGAATTTCATTGTTAAATGTTTGACGAGATGGTGTCCCATGTTCACAATGAATCAATAGCAAATAAAAGCTGATTCCCATCATACTTTGCACAATCTTTGGACACTCAGAGTGGTAAATGAAAGTTTACCGTTTTAACTTGTCTAAAATCAGTCTAAAGGGGTTCATCATTTATATGTAAGAACTACAGCATACTTTTATACGTATAATATAGGTGTAATATTAGCACCGAACATGCTGCTTCAGTATACTTAAAACTTTTATTGATTGACAACTCTATAGAGTGTTGTGTGAAAAACGACCATATGATAGATAAAATTAGAAGGAAGGTCAGCACTGGCTGTAATTTTGATGATTTATTAACAGCAAAATCGATTTTCGAGTACATAATGATCATCTTCAATGCTTAAATTAAAGCTCTTAGACACTGGTGTCTAGTTATTGGCAATAATAGAATCTATGAAACTATCACAATAACTGCAGTGTGATCGTTTGATAGCTTCTATTGTTGCTAATAACTGGACACCAGTGCCTACGTGCTTTAATTTGTACGCTAAAGCACTGAAGATAATCATTATGTGATCGAAAATCGATTTTGCTGTTAATGAATCATCAAAATTACGGCCAATGCTGACCTTTCTTCTAATTTTATTTAAAAATTTTAACTAAATAATTCGTGAGGACTTGGTGGTCTTCCTTTTTAACAAACTACTTTTTTATGTATTTTAGTCCACTTTGGCTCCCCTTCGTCAGTCTTCACTTCATCGTTATCTTGACTACAGGTTTATGGTCTGGCCACACGGCGTAGAGGCTCTGCAGCACTTTCTCGAACATATGAACAGTATGCACCCAAACATCCAGTTCGCTATCAAGACAGAAAAAGAAGGCTGCAATTTTAAGATATATTGATACAACGAAAGTCGGACAGACGTCTCGGTTACTCAGTGTAGCGGAAGTCGACGCACACTGACTTACATCTTAGCGCTCAAATTCTTCGTCACCCAGTGGTGATGATTTATCATCGCAGTTTGTCAACCATACCTCTCCATATGCGTCATCACGCAAGGGACAGTTTAAGGCGTTATTCAGAGTTTCTAACGTATCGATTCCGTATTCTCTTTGTAACACAAGAATCAAGTGATGGCTACAGAGTGATTGTAAATTATTTATGCTTCGCCTCGACGGCGCTACCTTGATATTCAATACGCGAGAGATAGTTGTATTATTATTAAATAAATTGGAGCAGCCCAACAAATGGCGTATATAAGTCGGAAAGTGCTCCCAGGAGGTCAGTGCGTCAAGTACCGGAAGAACAGCTATACTTCACATGATATTAAGTCAGCGTTTTCCAAGAAAAGGAAACCAGAAAAAGTTATGATGAGCCACCGATTGCATCCCTTGCTTTCTGCGGTGCTGCAGAAAGCAAAATAGGCAATAGTCCTAGGAAGACGAGGTGTAAGACCTATTTTTCGGCCTTCTAAGAATGTAAAGGAGATGCTGCGCACTGTTCAGGACAGAGTCGGAATCCCTGGGATTTTTCACGTCCCTTGCGAGTGCGGAAGCTATTACAACGATCAGTCCATTCTTACCGGCTCCGACCGCTGTGCAGAACATGAACGTCTTATTAAAATACGAGAACTGGAGAAATCTGCGGTTGCTGAGCACAGCCTCACAATCAAACACAAAATACTTTTTGACGAATCAAAACTTTTGTCCCAGGTTTCTACATACTGGAATTGTACAATCAAAGAGGTTGTAGAAATAAGAATGTGTGCAAACTTCAACCGGGGATGCAATGTTAGCGGAGCGCTGAAGCGAGCTCTCGAAGCAGGGAAGAGCCAGAGATATCCATCGCAATGTTTAAGCTGCGGCGGAAGCGGTGGCGCCACCAGCACAGACGTTGACACCATCTTCTACAGCATGACGTAATTACCGTCCAATCAGAAGCCGTATATGGACTGTACAAGGCTAAGCAGCAGTTTTGAGAGTCAGTTTCTCCTGTCGAAGGCGATGGATGTAATCGTCGGAAGCTTGAGGTTTTACAATGAATTGACGTGCCAAGAAGCCCGAGGACGTTTAATGCAACATATTTTAGTCCAGTTTCTAAATATGAACAGTGGATTTCAAGTAGGACCCAACGTTGCCTGTCTGTTCATAATTGTTTACGGTTATCTAGATTCTGTCATACAGTTTTAAGTATTTCTTCTTCTTCCCCTCAAGTTTCAGCTTCATGTAAATGCAGTTTGTGAACTCGGCTTTCTTCTTGACGCTTTCCACCGAATTTGTGATTCTAGTGTGTGGGTTTCGAATACTTATTCTTCTCTTGTGTCACCCTTCAACAGAATTTGTCGTTCTTTAAATTTTTTCCGTCGCAGTTACACATCGCTATGGGGATATCCTTATTCGGTACCCAATTGTTACAAGGTAGTCAAAAATGGAGAGCCTTTTGTTATCAGAAACTTGTGCATGAATCTCAAGCCATCCGTTACTTAACGTCCTCCGATTTTACAAATTCCAGCGCTGTATTCATTCCGACGTGAAGTCTTAAATTTTCGTTCTGGAAATAATCCTCAGTTAAATCGAGATCTTGAAACCTTCTCCACAAACTCTTCTTCAAATAGAAATAACACCCATATGTGTTATTTGAGTGTGATATCGCAGCTGTCTCAAAATCGACGTTCACCTCTCTAGGACAACACTGAGGATCTACTTGTTTAACCAGACGAAACAGGCAAACATATGTCTCTTTTTTCTTATTTGAGAGCTGTGCAACTACACGAGCAAGAATGTTTGTTTCGTCACTCGGGCTCCTAAGTCTGTGTGTGTGGCGTAGATTTGAGCAAACTGCTTGCAGAAGCTCTTAAATGTTGCACCCACAAAAAATGGAAAGACTTTTTAAGGTTTCTTTTCCTTTGCTTTCGGTTAAAAAAAATAGCCTCTGCTATAATGTACCGTGTAATAGGAGAAAATTTCTGCCATCTACCATTTTTAAGGGATCCTCCTGAAATAAAATTCATCAAATTTCATGGGCTTTTGTTGTTTCCCCCGACGACGCCAGGTCCTCTTCGAAATTTCTCTGTTGTAACTGTAAAAACGTAGCACCTATGTTATCAAAATTTCGGATTTCATACATGCCTATCGCGGATAACTTCGTAGTTTCTTCTCGGGTACACATCTTCGCACTCTCCATTTGCTTCTTCACTTCTACGTTCGTCGAACACATCCTTCCTTTACAATGGCCCTTTTTTTTACTGTGATTACACCCAAGAAACAGTAACTTCTTCCTTCGCTTTACTATATGCGCTACCACTATAATGATCGCACGGCCTGCCCTTCGTCATTGTAATAACTTCCATACTGATGGTCATACCAGGAAAGTCGGAAGCAAAATGAGCATGGGACTTTTGTGTCGTTATCCCGTTGGAGCAGGTAAAACAGCAAGTGCCTGGACACCGTCGAGGGAAATTGCAGGAACCGCGTGATGGGCAATTGTACTGAAATGCAGGAGGATCTGCAACGAATTGACGCATGGTTCACGGAATGGCAATTGAATCTCAATGTAGATAAGTGTAATGTGCTGCGAATACGTAGAAAGGAATATCCTTTATTGTTTAGTTACAATATAGCAGGTCAGCAACTGGAAGCAGTTAATTCCATAAATTATCTGGGAGTAGGCATTAGGAAAGATTTAAAATGGAATGACCATGTAAAATTAATCGCCGGTAAAGCAGATGCCAGGCTGAGATTCATTGGAAGAAACCTGAGGAAATGCAGTCCGAAAACAAAGGAAGTAGGTTACAGTATGCTTGTTCGCCCACTGCTTGAATACTGCTCACCGACGTGGGATCCGTACCAGATAGGGTTGATAGAAGAGATATAGAAGATCCAACGGAGAGCAGGGCGCTTCGTTACAGGATCATTTAGTAATCGCGAAAGCGTTTCGGAGATGATTGACAAACTCCAGTGGAAGACTCTGCAAGAGAGACGCTCAGTAGCTCGGTACAGGCTTTTGTTGACGTTTCGATAACATACTTTCACCGACGTATCAAGCACTATATTGCTCCCTCCAACGTATATCTCGCGAAGAGACCATGAGGATAAAATAGAGAGATTAGAGCCCACACAGAGACATACCGACAATGTTTCTTTCCACGAACAATACGTGACTAGAATAGAAGGGAGAACCGATAGAAGTACTCAAGGTACCCTCCGCCACACACCGTCAGGTGGCTTGCGGAGTTTGGATGTAGATGTAGATGGACTATCTTTTTAGAAAGTCATTTGATCTCGAAGTAGTCCTCGGCTGGGGCCCCTTTAACAATTATATCACCATCAGCTACGAAACTATATCTGGTTTGTTCGATAACAAGTTACGTGTTCACACCATCGAGCACCTAGCAGCACTGCTTGATGACTATCTAACAGTTTCTGGCTTGCCCGATCAGGGAAGATTTTCATCGTAGGTCGGCTACCTCCGCACATGTTCTTTACATTAGTCTTTCCGAAAGTTACTTTTTAATAAATAATATTGCAAATATGAAACGTTAGAATGAGTATATACTCCCGTATGGTCAACTTGGTTTTCTAATAAGTATTTACTAATTATTATTGCTCGTAGTTACGCATCTTGCTGCCTGTTTTGTAAGGAGTCTCTATAGTCTTTAATAGCTCGAAGTAAAAACTTCTGACAAAAGCTTCCCCGCACTCTGGGCCCACATCATCTGTTATAGTAGATGTGGTGTCACCGCCAGACACCACACTTGCTAGGTGGTAGCCTTTAAATCGGCCGCGGTCCGTTAGTATACGTGGGACCCGCGTGTCGCCACTATCAGTGATTGCAGACCGAGCGCCGCCGCACGGATGGTCTAGAGGGACTTCCTTCCTAGCACTCGCCCCAGTTGCACAGCCGACTTTCCTAGCTATGGTTCACTGACTTCTACGCTCTCATTTGCCGAGACGATAGTTAGCATAGCCTTCAGCTACGTTATTTGCTACGACCTAGCAAAGCGCCATTATCATTTTCTATTGATATTGTAAATCATGTAATGCCAAGAGCGACGTTCGTCATTAATGGATTAAAGTTAAGTATTCCACCAGCTACGTCCTCTTTTCTCATTTCTAATTCTCTTGTCATGTTGCAGACCTCACGCCAGCCTGCGTGCGCTGAGACGCGTGCATTTCAGCCTCCTTCAGTAATACGGTGTTGGCTCTCCTGCCAACCACAATGTGAATGTCGTTTGACTAGGTCCTACCGTCGGGTAGACCGTTCGCCTGGTGCAAGTATTTCGATTTGACGCCACTTCGGCGACTTGCTTGTCGATGGGGATGAAATGATGATGATCAGGACAACACAACACCCAGTCCCCGAGGGAAGAAAATCCTCGTGGGGAATCGAACCCGGACCCTTAGAATTGACATACCGTCGCGCTGACTATTCAGATACGGGGGCGGTAACCAACCTCACTTCAGACGCACGCATTTATTAATCGAGTCAGAATCCGTATAAACTTCTACATTACATAACTATGCTTTATTATGGGATAGTGATAAAACAACAAGTTGCATACTGCAAATAACTCAGAAAAACAGCAGAAACGAAAATGGTCGTCGCCCAGGACAGGGCAACGGTAACTGTGCCTCGTCTGCTCTTCACCAGTGCATGACTCTGGGCAGCCTAGGCAGAGTGCGGGTGACGTGTCAGTTCTCCGCAGACTCAGTGTGTCGGTCTCTTGAAATAACTTCTGTTGATAAGTTTGTCCCAGGATTTACCAACATCTTATCTTATCCTGTTCATACAAATGGACCAGTCTAAAATACCTCCAAGCGGTAGAGATCCATCAGGTTTCATACATGTTTGAAGTTGGTCACATCTAGCTACCTACAGTTGTTCTCTGTGCAAACATCTATGATTCCTTCGTTTCGAAATTCATTGAACAAAAGAAAAACTGGCTTTGAGACACGCTTATTCAATTGAAATGTGTCCAGATCATCAAATAAAAACAAGTATACTCGTGTAACGAAAAATTGTCTGTTTCCGTGAAGGGTTTTCCTCGACACTCCTGAACAATGGCAGTAAATGATGGAACGTCCCATTGATCGAATGTAGGCTTGAATCCGTCGTGTCACACCATCGATCATCAAGGCAGCTCTGGCCCAAATTTTCCCACTCTTCTACAGCGGTTCTGCGTGTGTCGCACAGACTATATGGTTGTTCCCGACGTCCAAAATACAGCGCGTTTAAGTCGATCCCAAACACGTCGCTCGGATTCATCGTCAGGGAATCGGCAGGCCATTTTATTTTGGTGAATGTAGCATCTTGGATGAACGTTTCACGGAAACAGCATTACGAGTACACGAGTTGTCTTCCTTCAAAATGAATGTGCCACGAAAACTTTAGCGATGTATTTTCATTATTGGTTGCAGAAGCTCTTCCCTGTACTATAGAGCAAAGAGACTGCCTTAGCAACCACGAAAGATATATGGTCTTTTCATGTAATGCTATTCCAGAACAGACTCCATCACCACCTTCTTGCACATGCGTGACACAGTGATCGTAGCGTTCGGTATTACTGGGTTGTCTCCAGATACGTTGTCTGCGATTATCAGGGTACAAACAGACCCGAGTTTCTTCCATAAACAACACACGACGCCAAACCTCGGGAGTTCATTTTGCATTATTTCTGACCCATCCGTAAAGGAGTCTATTTTGTTGTGGTGCACGATGTGGCGCTCGCCACGGTTGTCACGAATGGAGATTGGTATCACGCAATCGTCTCCTAAAGGAGATGTCCTCCTATAGCCTCTTCGAACGCCCAATTTTGTTCAGGGGTTCTCAGCCCACAGTTCCTTTGACACAGAAGTCGCAGATATCGGCCATCCTGTGCACACATAGAACGTGGGCGCCCTGTTCGCTATAAGTCCTCAACATACCTGTCATATGGAACCGATTTCATCTGCGCACGACATCAGCTGGACTCAGCCGGGCGCGACGAGCAGCCTCTTTTGTTGACAAGCTTTCTCGAGTAACGTGTGACGCGGACCCAATCATTGGTCACGATTGCCCTTCGTGGCAAATTGGTTCAAACGGCTCTAAGCACTATGGGACTTAACATATGTGGTCATCAGTCCCCTAGGCTTCAAACTGCTTAAACCAAACTAACCTAAGAACATCACACACATCTATACCCGAGGCAGGATTCGAACCTGCTACGCAGCAGCAGCGCGGATCCGGACTGAAGCGCCTAGAACCGCTAGAACACAGCGTCCGGCTTACAAAATGGTTGTTCACTATACTGTGCCACAGGCGTTTCTAGTGCCTTCCTACTGCTATTTCACTTTCAACTCAAATGCTGCAAACCTTTCAAGTGTGGCTTTCTATCCGTAGGCAGCACTCGTGGCAACAGTGTGAATGTTGACAAGCAATGTCAGGGGTGACTTTCTAAACATTACAGGAACAGTCACAATTACAACACACCTGCACGAGATATCAATGTGATGCAAAACTGTTTTTGCTGTGAGTAACGCTGACTCTCAACTGAGCAGTCTTCTAGATTTCACTCTACCAGGTGTACCGGTATGAAATGAGCGTTTTTTTGTGAAAGTGAAGCACTAATTTTGAATTGAAAAGTAAAAACATTTTATTCAAAGTACTTACCATTGCTATCTATACATTTGACCACCTTTCTGGCTATTTGTGGACACCACGCCAATAGAAATGTTCGTCTTTAGAAGCAAACCAATCAGACACCCAATTTTCGGTTCTTCGCAGGAATCGAAGTGTTCCTCAGCCAATGCGTGTCCCATTGATGGAAACAAATGGTAGTCGGAAGCGGCCAAGTCTGGTGAATCCGGCGGTTGGGGTAGCAGCTCCCAGACAAGTGTTTTGATTGTATCCCGAACCAGTTTTGCTTTGTGTGCAGGTGCATTATCGTTTACAAAAATTACTTTGCCATGTCTTCTGGCCCAATCTGGTCTTTTTTCGATAAATACATAGTTCCAACTGATCATATGGTGTCTGTAACGATTAGTATTCACAGTTTCACCGGGTTTTAGAAGTCATGATACACCACACCTTTCTGATCCCACCAAACACAGAGCATTGTCTTCTTGTCGAATCGATCTGGTTTTGCAGCCGATGTTGATGGTTGTCCCGGATTAACCCATGATTTTTCCCGTTTAGGATTCTTAAAATAAATCCATTTTTCATCGCCAGTAACAATTCGATGCAAAATTGATTTTCTTTCTTGTCTTTGAAGCAAAATTTGACAAATGGTTTTTCGGTTTTCCAGATGTCTTTCACTCAATTCATGTGGCACCCATTTTCCATACTTTTGGATTTTTCCCATTGGTTGTTGTGCAACATTTAGCATTGCTGCCATTTGCTTCTGACTCAAAGTATCATCTTCATTCATTATTGCTTGCAATTCGGCGTCTTCGAACTTTTTGGTGGTCTTCCACGTTTTTCATTTCTTACATCAAAATGATTATTTCTGAACCGTTGCAACCATCTTATGCATGTTGCTTCTGATATAGCATGATCACCATATGCCTCGAGAAGCATTCGATGTGACTCTGCAGCACTTTTTTCAAATGAAAACAAAAAAATTAATGCTTCCCGCAAATCATCACTTTCTGGGAAAAAAATTCGACATTGTTAACACGATGAAAACATATGATGTTGTTTGTTCCATGACTTGATGTACACTAAATATTTTTGACATATGTCATACCAACCAAACAAAAAAAATTAAGGCTCGTTCACAACAAATGTTCCCTATCTACACATTTGTATCTTAACGTTAATTTCATACCGGTACACCTATCAGATCCCTATCTTGGTGTCCTAGTGGTGGGTGCAGATGATTTAGTCCGACACACTCAGCTGCAACAGCCAGGGCAATTTCTGTACGGATGTACACATTATTGCTTTAATATCTCATACCACGTGAAATAGTCATCTGATTGCCTGTCTCTAAATGGTGAGCTTATCATCATCCCACACCACTGCCTGTAGTGCTATAATTTGGATCCTATAGGTTTGGCAAATGCCGTATAATGAAAGGCGACGATAGTTGTTTTCCTGGTGGGTAGTTGTGGTGTTACTTACGCCACCCTGGACTGCCGTAATGAACGCTGCCCGGGCATCGGGGAAGCGTAGTCGCGCACAGTGGATTGAGACATCGATCTGGGGGCGGCCGCGCCGGTCACAAAGCGAATGCCGGGATTGTTCCAGCCCCCGCGCGTCCCCTGCCGCCTCGGCACGCCTCACACAGACATCACCCCCCACCGCCGCTCCCGTCCCATCCTGCGCCTGGAGCCCTTGACTGGAGAGCTGGAAAAGCTGCAGCGGGCCCCGCCACCTCCCGCCTCGGCAGGGCGGCTGAAATGACAAGAATTCCGTCATTCCGCCGGCTGCGCATCCCTTCTTCGCTCCCCTTCCCATCCCTTCCATCCCCTCGCCACGCACCGCAGCTCGTAGAGGCAAGAATTATGCGTGCGCTACTCACGAGGGCGCCCCCTTTTTCCCGGGATGCGTCAAATGGGGCGCTTCTTCGCGCAGTTCCCGCACCGCCGTTGTTCTCGGTGAGAATGGTAGCTGCCGAGGCACACGTTTCCCGCTACGGAAATCACCTAAAGATACCACGGCTGCTACGTAGCAGCGAACGTGCTCATTTCTTTACTTTCGAACAAGATGTCGCAGTTGCGTCTTGTGGATCTGGTATCCAAACGCCGTTGTAAATAACTTATTTGCCCTTGGTAAGAAATACAAGATACAGACGTGAGCAGAAGACATACTAGGGCAATATCAGTCTGGCTTTCGACCTGACAGAGAACAACTTGTTAAATATTTGTGATAAGACATAAGATGGGAAACTACAGCCGTAATTTTTCCCGAGGGCACGCAGCTTAACTGTGTGGTTAAAGGTTAGATGGGTAGATCACATAACTAATGAGGAGGTATTGAATAGAATTGGGGAGAAGAGACATTTGCGGCTGTACATGACCAGAAGAAGGGATCGCTTGGTAGGACATATCCTGATGAATCAAGGGATCACCATTTTAGTATTTGAGGGCAGTGCGGAGGGTACAAATCATAGAGGGAAACCAAGAGATGAATACACTAAACAGATTCAGAAGGATGTAGGTTGCAGTACGTACTGGGGGATGAAGAAGCTTGCACAGGATAGAGTAGCATGAAGAGCTGCATCAAACCAGTCTCTGGACTGAAGACCACAGCAACAACAAGATATATAATGGAAAATTTCTATGAATATTTTGTAGATCTGCATTTCCTATTCATCGTTTTCAAACGTGCCTTTCACAGCATAAACCAGAAAGAACTATACAGAAGTTCGCATCTGTTCTGAATTGATAAGAAAGAATAGTCGGAATGAGAATTACAAACCCAGAGCGAAAGTAAAGGTCCTTAGCAGAACATATGAAAGCTTTGACTTTAATACAGGCGTGAAGCAACATGATAGTCCCTCCACTGTCCTATTCAATACAGCCCTGCATAGTGTAGTAAATAAAATCAACCAAAGATGCACGATATTTATGAAAAGTAGCCTTATATGTACATACCCTGATGACCTTGGTACAGCAGGATGAAATATCAACACACTCCAAGAAACATACCAGGCAATGGAAACAAAAGCATTAAAAAGTGACTTGTTAGTAAATGAAAACGAAACAAAATGTGCGCCACTGTCACAATCTGAGGTCAGAAGAACCACTAAAGACCTAAATACCAATGAGAAACTACTTGGGAGCCCTTCTAAGAAATGATAACAGTATTGGGAAGGCTATAAGGGAAAGAATACATTGAGGAAATAGAGTTTACTTTGAAATATGCACATTTTGTTACAAGAAAAACAAAACTAATAATATATAAGTACCTAATTCACCCAGTTACCCCAACGAGTCAAAGGTTTGGGCGTTGACAGAACATGATAAAAAAAGCACTAAGAGTCTTTGAGCGGAGAATACTACGCAGAATCTATGGTCCAATAAGGGTGGAGGAAGGCTGGAGAGTACGCTACAACGCGAAATTACAATTATTGAACGAGGTAGGGGCATAATAAAATTTGTGAAATCACAGAGAACATAATGGCTAGGACACGTGGAGAGAATGGCAGAGGATACAATTCCAAAGAAAAAGATGAAAGGTGTGATCCATACTGATAGACGAAAAAGGAGACCAAGAAGAAGATGAATTGAAGACATAACAGTGGATCACACCAGCATGGGTGTCCGCTAGTGGAAAAGGACAGCAAAAAACCGAGAAATGTGTAGGAAAAACTCACCAAGGGCTGTAGCGCTAGAGAAGAAGAAGAAGAAGAAGAAGAAGACAATACATGTTAGTCTGAAATTCACTTGAACTGAATAATACAAGAAAGAACTTCATGGTCGCTATTTGCACTCTTGAGACTTTATTTATATTGCAGAATTTCCAAAAACTTCCTCCTCGTGTAACGTGCGCTTTAGATACCGTGTTCAACAGTTGAGCAATACTGACTGTTCAACGGTTCTGTGTAGCGCGTGTGAACAGTCGCTCGAAATAAAATCTTAATGAAATACTAAATTTGAAATAATGGAAATGAATCTAATTAAATAACAAAAGAAACTCATTCTGTACTTGGCGAAAACTATTTGTCTAAAACTTATTACCGAAGTACATTGTGAAAGTTGCGTTGTATGAAGTGCAATGTCTAACTATCTACTATTTCCTCACAAGAATGAAAAGTGAGATCTGCCCTGAATTTAAAGTAACCTGCCTCGTGTCCAGCCTGCTGTTTTGTGTGGGGTGTACTGATGTTCTCGAAAGCAGATAGAAATCAGCAGATGCAGGAGCTCAAGAAAAATACTCACTACAAAATTTGTTTGTCCTTGTTGGAAACAATGTGTGACTTAGTGTGGCGTAAGGCGTAATGTAAACACTGCAAAAGCATTCAGACTTTACTAGGAAAGAAAAAGGCGGGTTTTACTTTAAATAAAATTGTTCTTGAAAAATTAAACTCCTATTATTGGCAAGAAAGACTGTTCGACATAAGAAGACCCTAACACTTACGGAATCCTCTCCAAACAACAATTACATACAATTACACATTATTTGCGACATAATGAAAACAAAGAGGTCAAATTGACACTAATCATGAATATTATTAGTTATCTCAGGGAGAAAAATTTTCTACAGTTAATAGTTCTGACAAGCAAACATACATTACCCAAAAAATATTCCTCCAAAAACCTTCTCCATCAACAGAATCAATAACATATGTTAGCAAACAAGTTCTAACATCCTTAATAAAGTATTCCAGATAATTTCTCTTATATTTACAAATATCAAATCGCCTTGTGTAAAAACTCAACTGCACGTTACTATGCCTCAAATAAAAATGCTCCAGCGCTGCCATCAGATTGGCGACCAAGCGCACCACAGACTGCATTCAGCAGAGAGTCATGCATCTTATTCACTATTCTTGGAGGGCCCTCATTCATCTTTATCCCAGTACAGTAAAGGGAAGCTGTTTTCAATGGCAGAAAACATGAAAACCTTACAGTATGCTTCCCTGCCTAACAATTCACCTCGTGATGCTGGAGGCACAGCTTGTAAAGACTTCGTTAGTTGCTTCCAGAGTTAAAAAATGGTTCAAATGGCTCTGAGCACTGTGGGACTTAACATCTGAGGCCGTCAGTCCCCTAGAACTTGGAACTACTTAAACCTAACTAACCTAAGGACGTCACACACATCCAAGCCCGAGGCAGGATTCGAACCTGCTACCGTAGCGGTCGCGCGGTTCCAAACTGAAGCGCCTAGAACCGCTCGGCCACACCGGCCGGCAGCATCCAGAGCTCAAACGAGCTCAGCCAGCCGAATGTATTCGCGCTACGTCAGTGTCATGACGTCGTCCGATCTCTGCCACATATAGTCACATTGAGCCGGCGTGCTATTCGGAGCTTATCTCGCAGGCGAGATGGTTCAAATGGTTCAAACGGCTCTGAGCACTATGGGACTTAACTTCTGAGGTCATCAGTCCCCTAGAACTTATAACTACTTAAACCTAACTAACCTAAGGACATCACACACAGTCTTTAGGTTTAATTAGTTTTAAGTTCTAGGCGATTGATGACCTCAGAAGTTAAGTCGTATACTGTTCACAGCTATTTTTTAATCAGAATCTATTTAAATATACAGACGAATGCGTGCTGTTCCCGTTATGCAGCGTTCGCTGCCTAGCATGCTTTTATCACACAAGATATAACTAAATTCGTTTTACAGACATTGAGGAATTGTAGTGCGGAGCAAGACGGCAAGTTTAACATAGGAACTTAGATCCTGAAGCGTACAGTTTGCCAGCTACACGCAAAATCCCACAACACACGTTCAAAATCTCCCGCATTTACGGCGGTGTGACTGGGGTATTCACCGATCACCTGCATTGGCTCTTGGAAGATATGTCACTCCACGTGCGTCGAAACATGTGGTTTCGGCACGATGGCGTACAACTTCATTATACACTCGTGGTCCGAGAACTTATGGAGCAGCGTATGGCTAACACTGAATAGGTCGGAGTGGTCGGCCTGTACGTAGTCCCTACTTAATCCGCTAGACTTATATCTGTGGAGTCACACGAAATCCTTGATTTACGAGAACCCTATGGCTTCCGAGAAGGACCTACTGGCACGGATTTGGCTGCAGGAGATGCTAGAAGACGAGAGATGTTGATTGTGTTTAGCAGAAATTGTACGGAGGTGTTGTATTTGTGATGACGCCTATCACATCGAGCCCTGCTTGTAAGTGGACCCGGACGGCAAGCGCAGGAGTCAGAGAGCAATGTGTATTGTGGTATTTGCGTGAAGCGGGAAAACGGTAAATTTCCGGACATGATTTCCCAGGCTAACTTCGACCGTCTTGTACCCCACTACAAGTACTCAAAACCTGTAAATGGAATTTAGTTAATTCCCGGCCAAAGAAGGGATGTAATTCAGTACTTAGCACAACGGATAACACAAAGCCACGGCAGCATGTCTGGAGAGACAACGCACTGGGTATTGTATCGATCAATTTCACGTGCTCCACTTTCTATTTCATCGATCTCTCTAACATCCACATTAATTCTCCCGCGATTGGAACATTTCTCACACGTAATTAAATACATGTGGGAGTATGGCAGTAGGTTAGGTGATAGCAAATCAGTTGCCGAAATACAGAGGTTGCTTTTATAGCGAACGTTGACGATTTATTTACAGATTAGACACATGGGATCCCCAACGGTACCTCACGGCACATTTACTGGACGAAACGCAATTTTCATGTATAAACAAATAAATACAAAAGATTATTACTTAGAGATACCTTGGAAACTTACTACACTGATAAGCCAGAACATTATGAACACCGACCTCCAATCGATGCAAACCCGTCCAGGCGGTAGCAGTGTCAGCTGGCGAGGAATGACTGCTAGTCAAACGCACGCACGTTGTCTGTAGTATCTTTGAGTGTGCTATCCGTTTGTAGAATAGGGAAGGCGCGCGATCTGTCTGACAGAAATGCAACCTCTCCGCAAACTGCTGCAGATTTCAATGCCGGGCTATTAACAAGTGTCAGAGTGCGAACCATTCAACGAAACATCATCGATATTGGCTTTCGGAGTCGAATGCCCCCTCGTGTGTGCTTGATGACTGCACGGCACAAGGCTTTACGCCTCGCCGGGGACAATCAACACCGACACTTAACTGTTGACTGGAGACATGTTTCCTGGTCGGACGAGTCTGGTTTCAAACTGTATCGAGTGGATGTATGTGTACAGGTATGGAAACAACCTCATGGTTCCATTGACCCTGTATGTCAGAACGAGACTGTTCAAGCTGCTGGAGGCTCTGTAATGGTGTGGGGCGTATGCAGTTGGATTGACATGGGAATACTGATACGTTAAGAAACGACTCTGACATGTGACATGTACGAAAGCATCCTGTGTGATCACCTACATCCGCTAATGTCCATTGTGCATTCCGAAGGATGTGGGCAATTCCAGCATGACAATGCGACACGCCACATCTGCAAAATTGCTACAGAGTGACTCCAGGAACACTCCTCTGAGTTTAAACACCTTCACTGGCCACCAAATCCCAGGCATGAGCATTATTTGGCATATTTGGAATGTGTTACAACGCACTGTTCAGAAGAGATCTCCACCCCCTTGTACTGTTACGGATTTACGGACAACTCTGCAGGATTCATGGTGTCAGTTCCCTCCAGCATTACTTCAGACATTAGTTGAGTCCATGACACGTTGTGTTGCGACACTACTGCGTACTCGCGGGGGCCCTACACTATAGAACGCGGGCGTGCCATTTCCTTTGGCACTTCAGTTTAGGTAGATGATCAGTAATTAGTTAAGCAAAAAGGGAAAAGGGAACGTGGCATGGATTCAGATTCGCATCAGAGAGATTAGGATTCCAAACAGAATCACCACACAGAATTTTTAATCATGCACATTCCGACCATGGAGGAAGAGAAAAACGATTTACACTGCCCTCGATTACTCTTAAAAACAACGAGAGAGCGACAGTAGAGGTCCGCAGCCACCGCTGTAAGGAGTGTAAGCAGTTTCAATATTTGATTAAATTGGCAATAACACTCTATAAATAATTGTGTACGTTCAATACGGAACATCTTAGTCTACAAACTCCAAATGAGTCCTGTGCAAAAGCCACGAGACCACGAACACGTGGCATAATAGTAGATATAGGCCACGATGTTAATCACAAAGAATGACCATTTAAAACAAGCACTATCTTCAAGAAAAATTCACACAACAATGACATTCCTGAGCACGTAGAAATCGAATTAACAGTGCTTAAAGCACATTATTCTGGACACGCATTATTTTGGTTTGAGTTCACACAAAGCTGAGACTACCAAACATACCTCCGACACAAAGTTAGCTGAAATTACCATAACATGGAAAATAAAATCGTCTCCTTTACAGAACTAAAACTAAAACAGAACAGATAGCATACCACTAATCACGCTGGAACAAGGTAGCCCCGAAGAGCATGACCATTTCTTTGCTCATTCAGCGACATGGTGTGGAGCGTGGCCCCCAACCGAAAACGGTTCCGCTTTCAAACCCCAGTAGAGCGGAGAGACGTCCGTTGTCTCTGAGCTACTCTAGCACGACAAAATCTGAATCTAGCGTTCTTTTCTAAACTGCTTCCCTTGGTTAACTTGACAATGACTCCTCACCGTTCATGCCACCTACGGTTGCCCACAGAAATATTTCAGTTTGAGACACCCACATATACACTTACTCACGATCAAATGCAGAACAGATAGGACAGGAAAGGAAGTTTATTGATAAAATGAATGAACATATTGCTCCATCTCTTCTCCAGAGCACACTGACATATGGAAAAGAGTAACCTGTGTCACGAAAATCAGATCAACAGGTACGCTAGATTTATCGCCAGTGTGAGGATGACGAAACGATTGTGAATTAAACGTTTCAGTGAGAGCGCAATTAGTCTGACGTCAAAATTCCGGTTAAAACTGTGACGAGTCACTGTTGCACAAGTTCGCCATCTCACCGATTTATTCGGGAGAGATGGCCACCAAGTCTCACGGATTGAGGGCTAATCATTTTTTACGCTCATTCTTCTTCTCATCGACGATGCTTCAAAATTATTATCGGAAAATGTCAACAGAACAATAAAGTAAAACCATACATCGTACGATTCATATCGAAGTACATCTGAGATGTCCTGTAAAAACTGGCAGATATAGATCATATTAAAACGATACTTTTAAAAATGGCAGCGTCGCTAGGAAAAATTTTGAAAGGCATACTGGAAGTTATGTCTTCAGAACGTCAGCCTAGATAAGGAAGCACCAGAAACGCAAACATGGGGCCGAATGAGCGAGGTTGTTTCCTCGTCACTTCCGATGTAAGAACCAGCACAAAATGCAGAAACATCATGTATATTGTAGTCCACACTGAGGTTGATTGAACAGAGAAGTAATCTGAAGAAAACTGGTATCCACAGACCTAGGTTCATGACATGTTTAATAATGTGCTCAGAGAAATACGAAGGGCGTTCAGTAAGTACTGCAGTCAGTTTCGGATGACAAAATACGGATCTTTTTGGGACATCGTGGAATATTCCCGATTCAGTTCCTATAGTTTCATGAAATTCCAGTAGGTGGCGGCGCTTTACGTGACCTTCAAAATGACGTCTGTAACAGAGTAGCTTTCCAAGCAGAGAGCTGTCACTGACTTTCTTCCGGCGGAAAACCAGAGTATCGCACATATTTGCTTGCACAATGTCTACGCAGAGGTGGCAGTGAACACAAGCACGGTGAGTTGTTCGGCGAAGCGTCTATCATCATCACAAGAATGTTGCACAAACCTGTCCGATCTCCTGCGTGCCTAAGAGGAGCTCACAAAACTTCGTTGGAACATTCCTCCTCATCCACTTCACAGCCCAGATCTTGCACTTTCGGACCTCCGTCTGTTTGGCCCAGTGAAGGATGAACTCCGTGGGAAGAAGTATGTGGTCGATGAGGTTGTTGATGCAGTAAGACTATCGCGCCTTCGGACCTCCGTCTGTTTGGCCCAGTGAAGGATGAACTCCGTGGGAAGAAGTATGTGGGTGATGAGGTTGTTGATGCAGTAAGACTATCGCACCTTCGGACCTCCTTCTGTTTGGTCCAGTGAAGGATGAACTCCGTGGGAGGAAGTATGTGGGTGATGAGGTTGTTGATGCAGTAAGACTATCGCACCTTCGGACCTCCGTCTGTTTGGCCCAGTGAAGGATGAACTCCGTGGGAAGAAGTATGTGGGGCACACAGGATCTCCTAGTAAGGTAAAGTAAGGTCGCCGCACTGAATGCACATTATGTTAAAAAATAGGGTTTTGTAGCTAAAATCACTGGGAATATCATGGTGTATTGGGATCCAAAATAAAACCAATCTGCCTTCAGAAAAAAAAAAAACTTGTTCCATTACTTATTGAATGCCCCTCATAGAAAAGACAGATCACACTGCATTAACGGTATCTATGATTAGGTAGACTATAATCACAATTAAGTACGCTATCTGTAGTATATCGACACAATCTGTATATCTGTAGTATATTGAGAGGTTGTAACAATGGAAAATTGTACTGAAATGCAGGAGGATCTGCAACGAATTTACGCATGGTGCACGGAATGGCAATTAAATCTCAATGTAGACAAGTCTAACGTGCTGCGAATTCATAGAAAGAAAGCCCCTTTATCATTTAGCTACAGTATAACAGGTCAGCAACTGCAAGCAGTTACTTCCATAAATTATCTGGGAGTGGGCATTAGGGGTTGGTCAAAATGGAATGATCATATAAAGTTGATCGTCGGTAAAGCAGATTCCAGAGTGAGATTCATTGGAAGAATACTAAGAAAATGCAATCCGAAAACAAAGGAAGTAGGTTACAGTACACTTGTTCGCCCACTGCTTGAATACTGCTCAGCAGTGGGGGATCCGTACCAGATATGGTTGATAAAAGAGAGAGAGAAGATCCAACGGAGAGCAGCACACTTCGCTACAGGATCATTTACTAATCGCGAAAGCGTTACGGAGATGATAGATAAACTCCAGTGGAAGACTTTGCAGGAGAGACGCTCAGTAGCTCGGTACGGACATTTGTTGAAGTTTCGAGAACATACCTTTACCGTGGAGTCAAGTAGTATATTGCTCCCTCCTGAATATATCAGACGAAGACATCTTGACGATAAAATCAGAGAGATTAAAATCCACACAGAGGCATATCGACAATCTTTCTTTCCACGAACAATACGAGACTGGAATAGAAGAGAGAACCGATAGAGGTACACAAAGTACCTTCCGCATACTGTCAGGTGGCTTGCGGAGTATTGATGTAGATGTAGATGTAGATCTCTTCGCGATACTCAACTGTATCACCCGTAGAATTTTCACCGGTTCCCGTGAGATCACCGAAATTAAGCGCTGTCGGGCGTGGTCGGCACTTGGATGGGTGACCATCCAGCCGCCATATGCTGTTGCCATTTTTCGTGGTGCACTGAGCCTCGTGATGCCAATTGAGGAGCTACTCGACTGAATAGTAGCGACTTTGGTCAAGAATACCATCATAACGACCGGGAGTGCGGTGTGCTGACCCCAGGCCCCTCCTGTCCACATCCTCAACTGAGGATGACACGGCGGTCGGATGGTCCCGATGAGCCACTTGTGGCCTGTAGACGGTGTGGAGTGGATCACCCATAGAATTTATTATCGGGGCTTGGTCGGATGGTCCCGATGACCCACTTGTGGCCTGTAGACGGTGTGGAGTGGATCACCCGTAGAATTTATTATCGGGGCTTGGTGATAGACGAAGAGAATGGCAACGCTATCGGAAGCAAGGAAGACCTTGCGAGATAGAAACAGTATTCCGGAAGTAACGATAGTGCGTGCAATCAAGTAGCTGAGCAAAATTCATCACAACTTACTATCTTACACAGTGAAATTGAAAATACAGCTCAATGTCTGAAGAACTACAGGATTATCTGTGCAGACGAACAAAAAATTGGGGAGCAAGATACTGATGTGCTGAAATCTATTGTGTACAGAAACGTGAGAAACTGGGAAGTCGCCAAGACTGGTCAAGTCTCTTATCGTCCCCTACAAAAGAAAAGGTCGATCACGAATTGCTGGAAGTACCGAACTATTGTTCCCCTATCAAACGCCAGCAAAATTCTGCTCTGCATCTTGAACCAACATTGAAGTCGCACATCCAACCTAAAATATCCACATAACACTAATACGACCTATTCTTGATTACTGCTTGAGCGTTTGGTATCCCTATCAGGTCGGATTGAGGGAGGACATAGAAGCAATTCAGAGGCGGGCTGCTAGATTTGTTACTGGTAGGTTTGATCATCACGCGAGTGTTACGGAAATGCTTCAGGAACTCGGGTGGGAGTCTCAAGAGGAAAGGAGGCGTTCTTTTCGTTAATCGCTACAGAGGAAATTTAGAGAACCAGCATTTGAGGCTGACTGCAGTACAATTTTACTGCCGCAAACTTACATTTTGCGGAAAGACCACAAAGATAAGATAAGAGAGATTAGGGCTCGTACAGAGGCAGTCATTTTTTCCTCGCTCTGTTTGGGAGTGGAACAGGGAGAGGTGCTAGTTGTGGTACGAGGTACCCTCCGCCATGCACCGTATGGTGGATTGCGGAGTATGTATGTAGATGTAGATGTTGAAGTAGGTTCAGTTGTAGGAAAATGAAGTCGTGAACAGTTACTGAACACGACATGTAATACAGAAATCGCTAGTGTTCTGAGCTCCCGTTTTCATCTGCTTTCTTAACTATACGGAAAGCCATTGACTATGCAGTCTGGGAAAATTTGTCTCGGGTGTTTGCAGAGTTCGATGTACCACCATACTTAACAGTCTATACAATAATCACGCAGCAACTGTGAAAAAAGTGGTGGCACGTCTTATTTCTTCAGTGTATCAATAGCTCTCGAACAGGACTGTGTCCTATCAGTATAATATCTACGCAAAACATGTCATTAGGAACGCACTTGGTAGTTGGAATGAAGGCATCTCAGTTGGTTGTAGAACCATTAGCAACCTCCAGTTTGCTGATGAGACTGCGCTTTTACCCAGCATTGAAAATGAACTTGCTGGGCTACTAAAAATAAAAGTAAAGGTCATTAGTCTGTCATATGGATTAGACAACAGTCTCAGAATGTCCAAACTCATGATAACTGATCGAGCAGCACCGTTCCAGCTAACAGGACAATTACAGGAACTGGAAATTGTGTATTCCTTCATCTATCTAGGGTCAAACATCTGAAACGTAGGAAGGTGATAAGATAAGATAAGAGGGCGGATCACACCAGGGTGAGTGGCTGTGAAGAAGCTCACCAAGATCTGGCAGAAAAGAGCGATTACAAGTAGCACAAACAGGCCGACTTCTTGAATCACTTGTGGTTTTGGTATTCTTTCATGGTTGCGAAACATGGACCCTTAATGTCACAGCCAAACGCATTTGGGCTTTGGTACTGGAGCAGGATGCTGTGCATAAAATGAACCAAAAGAAGAACAAATGTGTCCATTATTGTGCGATTTAGTATCTCTAGAAAGCCTTTCTGCTCGTGCCTACTAAATAATTGTCCTGTTCTTTGGCCATGTTGTGAGAAGAGATGGAGCAAGTATTGAGAAAATAATCATAGATGGTAAGTTCGGGGGTAGAAGACCGAGGGGGAGAGGAGCAAGAAGGTGGGTACATCAAGTTAAGAAGACACGCGGTCTGCTTCGCCAGAAAACTCTAAAAGAAGCTGGTACCCGTGTGGGATGGTGACTTTTGGTTCATGAGGTTGCGCCACTCAGCAGTGGGCACAACAATTTCTGACTGTGATCTCCATAATAGTTACAACGAGCCTGGATGCATCTTGATCCAACCCAATGAAAGAAATCTAATTCTGCATATTAAAATGGCACAAAAACTCGTATACCTTTGACTGTTCCGGATTTTCGCAACCTGGCCTGTTACTGATCTAAATGTCTCGACATCGATTACAAAGTTAATAAAGAAAACGAAATTCCAAGCGCTGATTGGCTGATGTCCTTTTCAAGAAAACTGCTGATTCGTGAAACGGAAAAGTTGAGGATATGTCTGTCACACGAAGCAAGTTAGTCTCACGGGACACATTTGACTTGTTAAAAATGAAGGTGAAAAGAAAGCAAACAACGCAGAGAAAAAGTGGAGGGGAAAGACTTTTTCAGACGTAAGACGTTCACTCTCGTCAAATTCAGAAGAGGAGGATGAGAACAAAAGGCACGAGAGAAAGTTTTAGGAAAGTTAAGATGAAAATGTAAAGAATAAGGACACAGTGGTTCATTACTAAGAGAAAGCTGATATCGTTGAAGCTGATGGCAAAGCAGAATCCGTCGTACGTGAAGAACGTTGCAGTATCACCCGTCGAAAAGGACACTTTTGAAGTGTACCTTAGAAATTGCATTTCTTTCATAAACTATTGTCTGAGATGCGGTAACATCACTTCCAAAAAGAAGGTGCGCCGGACTCAGTTTTCTTTTCATTAGAAGTTTCTTTGTTTCAAAAATTGCTTTCTTTAACGTCGTTTATTCCTTGTGACCATCTCACCCATAATGCATTGGCCAGCTCGCCCAACTGCGTGCGAATAGGTGGCAACCCACAACGTTTTTCATAATGAAACCGAAATAAATTAATTTCTGTATTTGCACTTAGCTCTTTGCATACATATTTGCACTGTAACTGTAAATTATTACACTGCGCATGGAATCACGCCCCAGGTGCTGCTGCTAATTCTTCATCTTCTTAGGCGAGTAGCGTAGAGGCTTGCTACGGAATATGAATCTAGTCATTAAAATCTATTGAACTCAGTTACTCTCCATTTCATCTTAGCTCATTAAATGTTTTGTGTCGTGAATGCAAAAATCTTTCATATGATGTATGCATATCTGACCGGCCTTACCACGTGTCTTTGTGCCGACAAGAAGTCTTGTGTTGCTTCATTCACCTGACTTTTGAAGTAATTGTATGACTGGAACTAAAATATTCTCTCGAATTTCTACCTCCCTGGTCAGATTCCTTCACATTCAAATGCATTGACATAGCACTTATTCTGCCGCCATTATATGAACGCGTGTTGCGAAACGGTACCATTGCCTCTGATAACTGCAGATCTTGAGTAATATATCATACCTCTGATAGTATCTCTTATTATGAATACTACGTATTCCCTTTTACAGTAAATAAGATAAGTGTGAAGCTGTTTCAAGTAGCAGAGATGCAGTAGTCTCTTCTACAGAAGAGCATGTTTGCAGTGTTTTAGGTGTGTGTATTCAAATACAGAGATATTACAGAGGCACAATATGACGCTCCTTCGGCAACGCCTATATAAAATAACAGGTATCTGGCGCAGTTGTTACATCGGTTACTGCTGCTATAAACTCAAGTTATCAAGATTTAAGTGAGTTTGAATGTGGTATTACAGTCGGCACACGAGCGATGGGACACAGCATCTTCGAGGTAGCGATGAAGTGGGGATTATCCCGTACGATCATTTCACGAGTGTAACTAGAATATCAGGAATCCGGTAAAACATCAGATCTACGACATCGCTGCGGCCGGAAAAATATCCTGCAAGAATGGGACCAACGACGACTGAAGAGAATCGCTCAACGTGACAGGAGTGAAAATTTTCCCCCAATTGCTGCAGATTTCAATGATTGGATGTCAACAAGTGTCAGAGTACGAACCATTCAACGAAACATCATCGATATGGACTTTCGGAGCCGAAGGCCCACTCGTGTATCATTGATGACTGAGAACACAAAGCTTTACGTCTCGCCGGGGACAATGAACACCGACACTGGGCTGTTGGTGACTGGAAACATCTTGCCTGGTCGGACGAGTCTCGTTTGCGTCGAGCGGATAGACGTGTACGGGTATGGAGACAACCTAATGGACCACTGAGCCATGCATGTCAGCAGGGGACTGTCCAAGCTGGTGGAGGCTCTGTAACGATGTGCAGTTGCAGTGATATGGGACCCCTGATAATTTAGTTGCGAGTAGTGGCGACTAGGTGACACGTACTTAAGCATCCTGTCTGATCACCTGCATCCATTAATGTCCATTGTGTATTCCGACGGACTTGGGCAATTCCAGCAAGATAATGCAATACCTCACGTCTACAATTGCTACGGAGCGGCACCTGGAAGACGCTTGTGAGTTTAAGCACTTCCGCTGGATATCAAAGTCTCCAGACATGGACATTATTGAGCATATCTCGGATGCCCTGCAAAGTGCTGTTGAGATCTCCACCCTTACGGATTTATGGACATCCGTGCAGGATTCATGGTGTCAATCGCCTCCAGCTCTGCTTCAGACATTAGTCGAGTCGCTGCCACGTCGTGTTGCGGCACTTCTGCGTGGTCGCTGGGTCTCTACACGATATTAGGTGCAACAGTTTCTTTGGCTCTTCATTGTATAAGAGCGTCCTTTTTAAGTAAGCTTCATTAAGAAGCCTGATTGCGTTCATTACTCAGTTACATGGATGATAACTTAATCTGCAACAGACCATATTTTTTAAAAAATCATGGCAGGCTAGTATTCGTTTGCAATAAATCAAAGTAAACATCTTACAGACTTTGTAAATAATGTCAGCTAACACTGGCGATCTCACTTCAGTTCACACACATTAGGTGGTCCAGAATTAAGTAGCGAGCATGTTTCTTTCACAGATGAAGGCACGTAGTTGGCCGTCGATTACATTAAGAAGTCGCCTGTAAAATGCCTTAATGAGTGAGTCAAGACTTGTGACACGTAGCTTACAAGGGGTAATCAATGCCTTACACCACACGGGCACACCGGCGCGCGCTAAGCGAATGTAGATTAGGCGCGCGTGTAATGGGCTGGGCACGGCGCGGTGCGGCGCAGTGCGGGTCACAGTACCGTGTGTGTGACCGGTGCACGCCCCCTCATTAGCGTGCGTGGGCGGCTGCCGAGCTGGCTGCGGCTGGGACGCGCGTGGGCGGCCCCGGGGCCCCCATCACTGTAGCAGCCGTCGGGAGGTCCGGCTGAGTCACACGGCTGCGCCTGTACACGCATAACGCGCCGTTTGTTCCTCTGACACTCACGTACTGGGCTTCCGTTAACCTTACCTGGGGAGCCGAGGGCAGCGACAGGGATCTTAGGCGCGAACGGGAATCCCTGACCGCTCTCGGGAAATGGAATGAATTAACGAGGAAACCAAGTAAGACCACAGAGTCCCAAAAGGGGAGCATACTCCAAACGGACCAATGTTTTTGCTTTCCTTTCGTACAGTTAGACAGGGCGTTCAGCTACAACATACACCACTATGAAAATTGCAACGCCATGCAGAAGAGATCATCATCTTCGTCATCATCATTTAAGACTGATTATGCCTTTCAGCCTTCAGTCTGGAGCATAGTCCCCCTTATAAAATTCCTCCGTGATACCCTATTCAGTGCTAACATTAGTACCTCTTCTGATGTTAAGCCTATTACTTAAAAATCATTCTTAACCGAATCCAGGTACCTTCTCCTTGGTCTGCCCCGACTCCTCCTACCCTCTACTGCTGAACCCATGAGTCTCTTGGGTAACCTTGCTTCTCCCTTGCGTGTAACATGACCCCACCATCTAAGCCTATTCGCCCTGACTGCTACATCTATAGAGTTCATTCCCAGTTTTTCTTTGATTTCCTCATTGTGGACACCCTCCTTCCATTGTTCCCGTCTACTAGTACCTGCAATCATCCTAGCTACTGTCATATCCGTAACCTCAACCTTATTGATAAAGTAACCTGAATCCACCCAGCTTTCGCTCCCATACAACAAAGTTGGTCGAAAGATTGAGCGGTGCACAGACAACTTAGTCTTGGTACTGACATCCTTCTTGCAGAAGAGAGTAGATCGTGGCTGAGCACTCATTGCATTAGCTTTGCTACCTCGCTTCCAGTTCTTTCACTATGTTTCCATCCTGTGAGAATATGCATCCTAAGTACTTGAAGCCGTCCACCTGTTCTAACTTTGTTCGTCCTACTTGGCACTCAATCCGTTTATATCTCTTTCCCATTGACATTACATTAGTTTTGGAGATGCTAATCTTCATACCATAGTCCTTAAATTTCTGATCTAGCTATGAAATATTACTTTCCAAACTTTCAATCGAATCTGCCATCACAACTAAGTCATCCGCATATGAGAGCCCGCTTCTTTTGTGTTCACATATCTTAATGTCACCCAGTCGGTCTATTGTTTTCAACATATGATCAATAAACAATATGAACAACAGTGGAAACATGTTGCAGCCCTGTTTTACCCCTGAAACTACTCTGAACCATGAACTCAATTTACCGCCAACTCTAACTGCTGCCTAACTATCTATCTAAAGACCTTTAATTGCTTGCAAAAATTTGCCTCCTATTCCATAGTCTCGTAGAACAGACAATAACTTCGTCCTAGAAGATCTATAAAGCATAGACACAATTCCCTGTTCCACTCGTAACACTTCTCCATTATTTGCCGTAAGCAAAAGATCTGGTCCTGACAACCTCTAACAGGCCTAAAACCGACACTGATTTTCGTTCAATTTGTCCTAAACTAATACTCGCACTTTCCTTTCAACAGTACCTGAGAAGATTTTACCCACAACGCTGATTAAAGCGATACCTCTGAAGCTGTTACAATCTTTTCTGTTTCCATGTTTAAAGATAGGTGTAATTACTGCTTTCGTCCCGTCTGATGAAATCTATCCCGACTCCCACGCCATCGTGTATAGCAATTTAAGACCTGACATTCCACTGTACGTGATGAGGTTACAACAAAATTTACTCTACAGATTCTATAACAAAAAAATAGAAGATCCAGTGGCCTAAATGCCATTAGTGCTGAATTAATCAGCTATCGAGGAAACGTTCTAGAATTCTGCTTCTTCCATCTTTGAAATACGTATTGGAAGAAGTGTTCTGCGCCTGATGAATAGAACACAGCTAAAATAATTTATATGTCTAGAAAAATGCAATAGGAATGACGCAGGAAATTATAGACCAATAAGTTAACTAAATGCAGGAATAAAGATTATAGGAAAATTCTTATTCAAAGACTACAAACTATCGCTGAAGCCGTAATCTCAGAAGAACAATCTACCTTTAAAAAAAAACGTCCGTGAAATGAAAATTTATTCATAATAAGACAAATTATTGAAAAACTTCGCGAATTCGGCTATGAAATACATTTAGCATTTATTGCTTCTGAGAAAGCGTTGGTAAAGTAAGGAGATCCCTTCTGTTGGAAATATTGGAAACAAAATGTTTTTTATAAACGTCTTGTTACTGCCATAAAGACTATACGTAAATACAAAAATAGTTATAAGTTCAGGTTCGAAAATATCAGATGTAATTCTAATACGAGTAAATCAAAGTGTTCGATAAGGGTGCTATGTATCACCCACTTCATTTAATTTGTATATTGACGACCTATTTATGAGCTGGAAACATGAAATACATTTAGGAATAAAAACAGGATTAAATATTGTTACGTACTGATCACCGGATAATTGTACAGGAAACGAACGATAATTCACCTCAGCTCAGTATATAGGTTGAATCAAAACGCAGCATATTACAACGTTACTATATGTGCAAATAAGACAAAAATAGGCCGGCCGCGGTGGCCGTGCGGTTCTAGGTGCTGCAGTCCGGAACCGCGAGTCTGCTACGGTCGCAGGTTCGAATCCTGGATGTGTGTGATGTCCTTAAGTTAGTTAGGTTTAAGTAGTTCTAAATTCTAGGGGACTGATGACCTAAAATGTTAAGTCCCATAGTGCTCAGAGCCATTTGAACCATTTGTTGAAGACAAAAATAACGCCTTTCAAAGAAAAAATCTAGCCAGATCGAAAATAATAATAAATGACTAGATTTTAGAAAAAGTATCTCGCTTCAGCTATATACGATCTGATATTACTTTTAACTACGACTATGAGAAGAAATTTAATAAATATCAAGCTATCTGCGGAAAAAATCGAAGAACTCTGGGACGAAAGACAAAATAAGGAAAACAGACGAGATTCTACAAAGTGATGAATGCACATGTTCTTGGATATGGTTTCGAATCACAGAAAATAATAAACAAAGGAAAGAAAAATAACGTATACAAGCAGCAACAATAAAGTTCATGAGATATGTTAGACGCAGTAATAAAACGGATAAAATAAGAACCGAAACAATAAGATCAGATTTAAAAATCTTTTCATCTAGAGACAAGATAGAAGAGAATGGAATGAAATGGAGAATCATGTTGATAGAATAACAGAAAATAGATTTCCAAAAAAGATAATGAATAATCAGCCGACTAGAAAGAGACCTCGTAAGAGATGGACGGATGAACCACAACATGTGATTACAAAATTTAATCCTTGGGAGGAGATGACGGTGATGAGATTTTGGAGATGATGTCACACTACACCAATGATAAGAGTTACACAACTGTACGTGCACTTTGATCGCGAGTACGGTATAAAGCCGCCACGCACTGTAATCATAGCCTCTAGATGTTGTGACATGGAATCAGAGAAGGCCTGGATACGCTACTGAAGAACGCACTGCCACGTGGACAGCGCGTAGAACGAAAAACTATAGACAGCAGTTGCAGAAGATCCAGAACGAACAGTTGGTCGATCGACAACATCGTAAGTATCTTCAGTGAGCGACATGTCTGCTGAACGTTCAGGCCAGGGATTGTTACATGTTACTTCTCCAAACAAGATTGCCAACTGCTCGCCACACGTGGCTGTTCGTGAAGAAAAGGCAGTGCCTCAATGCAGCGGTTGACGTTCAGACTGCTGGAAACAAGCAGGAGACACAGTAGCAAATTGTACTCAATGGCGTCTCAAGCCATCAGACTTTGCGTTTGTCCGCAATGACGCTCAACCATACAGTCAGCTCGACTGCATACACCACTGTAGTGTCCAACGTATACGGATCCGTCACCGTGGGACAACCTGAAGCGGGGATCGTCCAAAGTCTCTACATTTTGCCACTCAGCACATTATTGTAGGCTCTCGCGTGCTCATCGCAGTCTGAGACGTTGTTGCTTTCTGGTCAGTGGAAGTTGACGGAATGGATGCATGCCACCAGTTCAGCCTTCAGCAGGCGGCGTCGAGCCTTTGACGCAGACATGTCCACACCTGTTACAGCGCCCCAATGTCGAGCTATCACTAAGGACGAAGCTGTTCTGTCAGTTACGGTTATGACAAGATGGCGGCCATCTCTCGGCTTGGTCACATTGTGTCGTCCAGTGTCCACTCATCACTGTGTACGATCCTCTTCTATTCACTGTTTCTACACATGCTTCACTCCAGCAGCATCGTGTCCTGTACAGGCTACAATGTCATGTACCACCGAAAAACTCCATTTCCCGCAGACCAATCATTCTGTCCCGTTGAAACTCACTCACATACTTACTTTACAATCTTTGACGTTGACGATGCATTTCGGCACTCGCTCACGAGTTTCCACTTCGTTTCACCGTCATATACGTGCTCAGTGTTTCGTAGTACTGACATATTTCTCGCACAAAAAGTGTTCCGCTGGGCCTACGTGTCCGCCATCGCAATCTTGATCACTTGTTATGGTTCAAACTTCCTAGAAGCCGCACGATATTGAAGTGATTCAGACGGTTCCACCTGGGCGTTGCAATTTTCACAAATTGAACTTCTTCTTCTTGGAAATGACGTCCACAGGCAAACTATACATCTGAAAGCTCATAATGTTACCGGAAAACACTTTCTGTGGAGATAATGTGATTTGCTTCTCAGTTGCGCAGTTAATTTAAGTTTTTTATATCACAAAGCATATGTGAACGACTCTGATGCATCACAGATGTTGTTGCCAAGAGAGAAGTATGGTACAGTAAGGTTCGCCCGCATCTCGTGGTCTTGCGGTAGCGTTCTCGCTTCCCACGCCCGGGTTCCCGGGTTCGATTCCATGCTGGGTCAGGGATTTTCTCTGCCTCGTGATGGCTGGGTGTTGTGTGATGTCCTTAGGTTAGTTAGGTTTAAGTAATTCTAAGTTCTAGGGGACTGATGACCTAAGATGTTAAGTCCCATATTGCTCAGAGCCATTTGAACCAGCCAGTAAGGTTCCGAGAGCGAAATGGTAAAGGAAAGATATAACACCAGGAAAACATTGCAGTTAAAATGTTCTGGGTTATTAGGCCGTGTATATGACGCGACCTAATAACCCAAAATATATTAACTTCAGTGAAAATGGCCACGAAAGCCTGCAGAATTATGTAAAACGCTTGTATGGGTAAGAGGTTTATACCACCATCAGAAAACTGCAGAATTACCAAGAAAACATCACAAATCATAAACAGTAGCACACTCATTAGGTGAAAATAAAAATAAAATATAATAACTTCAACACAGACCAAACAAAGTTCCAGATATACACTCCTGGAAATTGAAATAAGAACACCGTGAATTCATTGTCCCAGGAAGGGGAAATTTTATTGACACATTCCTGGGGTCAGATACATCACATGATCACACTGACAGAACCGCAGGCACATAGACACAGGCAACAGAGCATGCACAATGTCGGCACTAGTACAGTGTATATCCACCTTTCGCAGCAATGCAGGCTGCTATTCTCCCATGGAGACGATCGTAGGGATGCTGGATGTAGTCCTGTGTAACGGCTTGCCATGCCATTTCCACCTGGCGCCTCAGTTGGACCAGCGTTCGTGCTGGACGTGCAGACCGCGTGAGACGACGCTTCATCCAGTCCCAAACATGCTCAATGGGGGACAGATCCGGAGATCTTGCTGGCCAGGGTAGTTGACTTACACCTTCTAGAGCACGTTGGGTGGCACGGGATACATGAAGGACGTGTATTGTCCTGTTGGAACAGCAAGTTCCCTTGCCGGTCTAGGAATGGTAGAACGATGGGTTCGATGACGGTTTGGATGTACCATGCACTATTCAGTGTCCCCTCGACGATCACCAGAGGTGTACGGCCAGTGTAGGAGATCGCTCCCCACACCATGATGCCGGGTGTTGGCCCTGTGTGCCTCGGTCGTATGCAGTCCTGATTGTGGCGCTCACCTGCACGGCGCTAAACACGCATACGACCATCATTGGCACCAAGGCAGAAGCGACTCTCATCGCTGAAGACATCTCCATTCGTCCCTCCATTCACTCCTGTCGCGACACCACTGGAGGTGGGCTGCACGATGTTGGGGCGTGAGCGGAAGACGGCCTAACGGTGTGCGGGACCGTAGCCCAGCTTCATGGAGACGGTTACGAATGGTCCTCGCCGATACCCCAGGAGCAACAGTGTCCCTAATTTGCTGGGAAGTGGCGGTGCGGTCCCCTAGGGCACTGCGTAGGATCCGTGCATCCGTGCGTCGCTGCGGTCCGGTCCCAGGTCGACGGGCACGTGCACCTTCCGCCGACCACTGGCGACAACATCGATGTACTGTGGAGACCTCATGCCCCACGTGTTGAGAAATTCGGCGGTACGTCCACCCGGCCTCCCGCATACCCACTATACGCCCTCGCTCAAAGTCCGTCAACTGCACATACGGTTCACGTCCGCGCTGTCGCGGCATGCTACCAGTGTTAAAGACTGCGATGGAGCTCCGTATGCCACGGCAAACTGGCTGACACAGACGGCGGCGGTGCACAAATGCTGCGGAGCTAGCGTCATTCGACGGCCAACACCGCGGTTCCTGGTGTGTCCGCTGTGCCGTGCGTGTGATCATTGCTTGCACAGCCCTCTCGCAGTGTCCGGAGCAAGTATGGTGGGTCTGACACACCGGTGTCAATGTGTTCTTTTTTCCATTTCCAGGAGTGTATTAACATAATCAGAACCAAATTCAAGAAAATAATCAGAACATACGCCAATTTCCACTTTTGACCTACTTATAGTGGTAGCTATGTAAACATGTAATATCGCTGATCCACTGCCATCCAAGCTGTTTAGAGGGAAAATAATGTGCGAAAATGGATTAATCACAATGTAAAAGTCAGATACAACAGTACGTCCACAACGAACCTCCAAATAACGTACAAATACTATTCCCAGCATAGACAGCACCTGGCATCATCAATATTACACGTAAGGTAAAAACACCAGTCGAATGTGTAACACCCTTATGATCATAATTACAGTTTACAATTCAAGACTATCACCTATTAATGTATTTACAGAAAATCTGACGATGGCAATATGCCGAAACGAGTTCACTGTGATGTACACAATAAAACTCATATAAGGAGCAGTGAAATTGGCATACTATTAACGTAAGCACTAATTTAGAAGTTTTTGATGATAGCATTTTGTTTCTAAAAAAAATACCTAGAGAGAGAATCATTATCAATACTGATGACATATTTTACGAGGTACTTTGCAGTAAATACTGAGAAAAAGTACTAAATTGAAAAAAAATTGTTTTTCAACACCACCTAGATGGAACGGCCAAACAGCTGCGAGACCTCCAAGTGACGTCAGCGAGAAGGGGCGAGAGTCAACAGCTGTCTTGCGTTGTATCAACAACACATTGGGCATGAAAACTCGTTGTGCTATATGGTCGTTACGATATTGTTATTTGAGTACACAGAACTCGTACTGTGTGTAATTACGTTGTGGTTGCGTGAGTTTAACGCAACGTAACATACCTTTATGCTGTTTCATCCTCATTACGGTTATGAAATGTTGCGTATCAATCAGTAATGGAAATTACACAGCAGGAAAGAAAGCTCTTGTGTTCAAATTTCCGAAAGACTGATATAATAAGACAGGCATGTAGCCACTCCATTCCAAGGAAGGATTTCGCAGTTGCTAATTATTCAGTGGTATGTTTTGTTTCGAAAGTAATTTAGTATTACATGTTTCAGATTATAGGATATTATTGTTTGCTGGACCACTTGGCTCGAACATATTACGACTCCTGTACTTCACTACTAACTTTCAGGCGTGTCACTGGCATTTAAGAGCTAGCAACGTTATCTGGGAAGTATCTGCCGTAGACGGGAAAAGCTTAACAACAGCTTCACTCTCAGAACCACAGCTTGATTAAAATGCCTTACTAGTTTGCAGGAGTATCCAGAAAAGGACGTTGGAGGTAGCAGTATTGCAGGGAAGCGTCAATATTAGTGTATTATATGAGTATTTAAAAAATAATGCAGAAACCTTCAGGAGTTGAAAGATAATATAATATCTTCACCGAAGACTTGGGTGAAAATAGTGCAAGAAGAGTGTCTTATTTTTATGTGTACCGATCTCTCTTTGTAGTTCTACTACTTAGTGTATACAATGATTGGTAACACTAGTCGGAATTTTCAAACTTATGTCGGATTATTTGCTGAAAGATTTCTTTGTGTTCTTCAACTAATTTTTTTACACTGATTCTAGAAACTATTTCTGTTTTTGTCTATCATGTGAGATTTTTACGCGAAATAGAAGTAATATTTGGACGATTTTAACTTATGATGGCACATACATATTCAAACACCATTTCACACAAGATGTGTTTTAAATCTAAACGCCTTTAAAAATAAAATACATTAAAAATACTCCACATAACTCCGGTAATGTATTCGTGATGGCCTTGGAAAGGAAAAAAAACGAAAAAAACAAGAAGTCAGAGGTGTTCCATTAATTATTAAGCATCCTCTTATTTGACTTCCTTGCAGATCCTTGTACATGGTCACTTTCGCTTTTCAACATCCCACAGTACTCGGTCATCATAGTTGCATTCCAATGGCATAACTATTTCCTCTCCATATCCTTAATCACTTAGTGAAATCTTTCACCCTGCTTTCTATGGTAATGTGTCAAATTTTCCGGGATGATGTGGAGGAGTTCATTAGCTATGGAAGAAAAATAAAGGACTACGATATATTTATGATATACCGGGTCATGAAAAAGTCAGTATAAATTTGAAAACTTAATAAACATGGAATGATGTAGATAGAGGGGTAAAAATTGACACACATTCTTGGAATGACAAAATTTCCGCCAGATGGCGCTGGACAGCAAAACGTCAGTGACTGGGCATGACAATCGTGTAAAAAAGGAGCTGTAATGAGAGACAGAATCAGATGCGCCAGCAGTCGCAGCATGTTCACATTACCTGAAAATTCGCTTTTAGTGAAACCGTATTATCAGAATGGGGAATGTGGTAGTTCAGCGTTACGACCCTGTCGCCTTAGGAAGGGGATTAGAACGGGTAAAGGTCCGTTGACAAATACAGCTGTGGCGAGAATGATTTCGAAATTTGAGGCCACGGGTTGTTTAGACGATAGACCCCGTAGTTGCCGACCGAGCACAAGGCGTAATGATGCTGAGACAGTTCAGGAAGAAATGGTGACTCTAGCGGGTTCGTCTATGTACGGGGAAGTCAGCGCTCGTGCAGTCGCACGTCCCACCGGCATTCCATACAATACTGTTTGGTTGGCACTTACGCGTATCCTCCCATGCTATCCGTACAACATCCATCGGCATCATGAACTGTTACCTGGCGATTTTGTGAAGCGGAGGGCTTTTGCGGTGTGGGCGTTTCAAAAGATGGCGGAAGATGACGACTGGTTGAGTAACGTGTTGTGGACCGACGAAGCTCATTTCACGCTCCGAGGGTGTGTCAACGCCCACAACTGCAGAATTTGAGCTACCGAAAATCCTAGAAATGTCGTGGAAACTCCATTGCACGACGAGAATGTCATGGTATGGGTTGAATTTACTACATCTACCTTTATCGGGCCTTTTTTCTTCAAGGAAATGCGTGATTCTGGTTTTGTAACTGCTACCGCGACGGGTGAGAAGTACGCCGATATGTTACAGAGTCGCATCATCCCCAGCCTGGCTTATAAACACCTGCTGGAACGTACGATGTTTATGCAGGATGGCACTCCACCACATATTGCTAGACGCGTGAAAGATCTCTTGCACGTGTCGTTTGGTGATGATCGTGTGCTCAGCCGCCACTTTCGTCATGCTTCGCCTCCCATGTCTCCAGACCTCAGTCGGTGCGATTATTGGCCTTGGGGTTACCTGAAGTCGCAAGTGTATCGTGATCGACCGACATCTCTAGGGATGCTGAAAGACAACATCCGACGCTAATGCCTCACCATAACTGCGGATATGCATTACAGTGCTGTTCACAACATTATTCCTCGACTACAGCTATTGATGAGGAATGATGGTGGACATATTGAGGATTTCCTGTAAAGAACATCATCTTTGCTTTGCCTTACTTTGTTATGCTAATTATTGCTATTCTGATCAGATGAAGCGCCATCTGTCGGACATTTTTAGAACTTTTTTATTTTTTAGTTCTAATAAAACCCCATGTCATTCCAAGCATGTGTGTCAATTTGTACCTCTCTAGCTTCATTTTTGCGTGATTTATTCAGTTTTCAAATTTATACTGACTTTTTGATCACCCAGTATAAATAAACAGTAAAAATTAAAGCAATCTACCATTCGTTACAGACAGTTCACTAAAAACAAACAGAGCACAGGTGACCAAAATTAATTATTACAATTAATTGTTGGTAATATTCTGAGTGGGATGAGACTCTTAAAGTGCCGATTTTCGATCATCTCAGCGATTTAAAGGTGGAAGGATGATAGCCATTCAAATCAAGTTCACTATCAGGGCAGAGTAGCCGCTCATGGTCTCCCTAATTCCGAGTCAATGTGCCCATGCTGCTGCTCTGGCGTGTTCTTAACATAGTCAAAGGTAACTGCCGCGGAACGAAACAACGCCAGCTCATAGGTGGTCGCAACTGCATGGCCGACTTAAATGGCATTTTACAGATGAGTAGTCAGATGGTAGTCAGAAGGTACCCTGCATCTTTCCATAGAGAATAGCTTATCTTCCCTCAGACACTGACTCCCGGGTGAAGTGTCCTTTCCAGAGTACCAAGCGCAAATCTTCCTCTCTCTCTCCAGTATACCAATCCTAAGCGTCCAAAACCTTAACTCCCCCCTCCCCTTCTGGGTGCTGTTTTCCGCTCATCTAAAGATTTCCGACCAGTCGCTAAATTTACTGTACTCCTTCCCGCCAGAACGAAACAGTCAACTACCTTACCTCCCCTTCAGTGTAAAATGTGGGACTCAGTAGCTACGACACAGGCCATCAACCAGTGAGTGGTAGTGTCATTCCCGTCGGCACATTGCCGCCACCATGTGAAACGAAGAAATCGTCCTATTTTCTCTTGGCATCGGCTTGGCTCACTACCAGCCATGCAATATTAATCCAAGCTACACAGTGTTTTGGTACGCTTTCTAAAGACGTTACCTGCGACCGGAGCCTTTGCTGTCACGACCTCAGAGACGTCGACATCATTTCTTTGTAGTCTCTTACCGCACTGGAAGGTCTTTCCATGTCATCATGTGGGCGCAGGCAGGTTAAGCTCGGGGAACAGTGAAGGAGCCGTATTTTAGCACAGCAGCGAAATTTTGGATTATTGTCCAGTTGTCTTGTACGTACTGTTGCCTGGATCCTTGTTAGCGACAGCACAGCCTTCTGCGTCGCAGCGCACTAAATATCAGACGTTCCACTCCCCACCTGGCCCCAAGTGCACTGTACAATTTTAGGCACCTCCCCCCTCCTCACAAACTCCCCCACCCCAGCCTCATCCAACCTGCTTCATCCCGCGGTGCGGTTGGCGTTCTCCTTTAAGCATCTGCTGGTCCTCAGTGGCCTCTTGTTTATCTGGACGCACAATAAGCACAGATTTTAGCAAATCAAACCAAAATGTAAAGGAGCACAAAGTGTTAATAGTGACATTGCAGTCACTGTGTTAAGTTTCAAGTAACCTCGAAGTGGCACTTATCGAGCCAAATTCTCGTTAACAAGCAAATTCATCCTACCATCTCATACATGAATGAGATGTGGCTAGTCGGAATGACTGGCCACTTCTCACGACTTCCAGACACTACTATGAGACGCTCCGACAGAACATTTTGAATAATCCCATTGCGGTGAACTGATGTGAAACTGAACAGTGCCTTGCAATGTTGCAAGATTTGTTAATGAATGGAATTAAATTCACTGATATGAAGTAAACGGGATAAACAATGACGAAACAATGGAAATGTAGTGAAATTATGATACTGACGATGTAGATTCAGCATTTCTGAATGGATTTCAGTAATTTTATTCCATGTAATAGAATCTCTATTGAGTTCACTTCATCCTGTATTCATGTCATTGAATCGAACTCATTCCAGCCCATTAGGACCTATTTGCTGGTGTAAAAAGGAGGCAGGTCGGGGTGGCCGAGCGGTTCTAGGCGCTACATTCTGGAACCGCGCGACCGCTACGGTCGCAGGTTCGAATCCTGCCTCGGGCATGGCTGTGTGTGATGTCCTTAGGTTACTTAGGTTTAAGTAGTTCTAAGTTCTAGGGACTGATGAAATCAGAAGTTACGTCCCATAGTGCTCAGAGCCATTTGAACCACTTTTATGTAAAAAGGAGAATTAAGTGTGTTTGGTATAAATATGATTATATGAGTACTGTTACAATGGTACATTCTGAGAGATCACATGCATCCACCTCGATTTCGAAGGGATATTTTATTTATAGAAGATAGACAATATTTATTTTCTTTTTTAATAGCTACCAATACGTAGTTCTTTTCCGGCGAATAGGGTGCATCACAGATACGCTGATAGCTATCTAGAATAGAAACTATTGTGTCGAAACGGATACTAAAAGCATCCCTGAAGACGCATACATTTAGCGGCAGGTCATGTCGACTGGTGCCTGTTTCACGAAAACGTACTCCTATCAATCGTTCACCATAACTTTGTCACCGAGACTGCATGAACAGTATTCTGGGTAATTTTGGTAATCGATGAGAGTCTTAATAAGGAATTAACAACCAAGAGCCCCTAATTGGAAAAGTTTGTAATAACGTCTTTCGTTAATAAAAATCCTCTCTTGCTTCCAGTCACGTCAACATCACGTGTTTAAATTCTCACGAACTCTCTGCCGATTCCTTCCGGGCTACTTTACAGAGGTAACTGGATGCCGCGTCGTCGAAGATCCCCTCTTTACGCAGCTATATTATTAGTTTTTGCGTCCGGGGTACCTACTTCATCTTCAATGCCAAATACGGTAAAAATTATGTTTCGTGTCTGCGTTTCCCACTTTAACCTTATGTTCGAATCTCCCACGGTACTAAATAGCAAGCCAGTGTCACTGCTGTGAGTGTTTATGGAGGATGTTTCACTTTCAACTGCACATTTCAATTTCAATCGCTTCTTTTATTACACCGTAACACAAATCGTACATCAGCGTCACAGAAGTCTCGTCAAGCATCATGAGAATTGTAGTAACACAAAAATTTGCTACCTGATCTGCAGATAGGTGTAGGATTACTGTTTACTTTGGAGGGTGGAAATTAATTTCTGGAAATATTTCAGGAAAGGGGTGTTAGCCAGCTCAGTTTGTTCATTAAGGATATAGTCTTGGGTGCTGTTTTTGTGTGTGTTCTATTTCTTCCAATATATTAATAATGGCTCCCTTTTCTTCTAGATGTAAACTTTTTAAGTTGTTCTCAGTGTTTATCACTGAATGGTTTTCTGAAAATGCAGATTTGATCAAGTTGCCAAAGTAAATAGTATTCCTACACCTGTCTGCAGATCAAGTAGCAAATTTATCTGTTACTATAATTCTCGTGATGCTAAATGTAAATGAATAATGTAAGTCTTACACACACACACACACACACACACACACACACACACACATATATATATATATATATATATATATATATATATATATATATATATATATATGTTCCAGTTCGTAAAATGGAAATAAATGTTGCAGAATATTAGAGAGCGACATGTGTGTTTTCATTCGTAATGTATAAAACATTTTACCAAGAACCAACAGCACAGTCAATCAATGCAATTAATAGAAAAGTGACTTATAAACCATGACAAACTTTTATCTCCACTTATTGACAGGTATCTGTATTAATAACGTAACTACCTACAGCGGGATACAATATTCAATAAACTTAACAGTTCTGATGTTAAAGTACCTATGAATTTGACTACTGTTTGTCTCTCGTATGACTTTGCACTGCACTGTGACAACCTTAATCAATTCTAACGATCAGTTTTTCTTTCTATTACTCTTCTGGATTTATATTTCTGTTGAAAGCACTCATGGTCTTAGTACGACACTCAGCCTGTTGGCTGACAAAAGCAATCGTAAAGGCATTTCCGATTTACAGTTACTTCCATCAGTCATCGCGTCGAGTACCAGACTGAACTATGCAAATAGTACACACACACACACACACACACACTCTCTCTCTTTATTCATGGTCTGTAGAAAAAGTGAGAATTAATAACCGTAATGTACTGTATTACAACAACAAAACGTATAGAATAACATTGTTTTATGCTGAGGTAAACGAATTCTCCATTACTCGTGTAAATGAAGCAGCAATGTAATTGAAAAAATTATCTTACAAAATTCCACTAATTGATAATGCTCTCCTGGAGTATATTATGCATCAAGAGAGTAAATCACTGTTATGAAACAGTTAACATAATATTTTAGGATTGCCTCATTCTAGAAAAGGAAAGTATCCAAGCGATAAAGCAATGCATGTATTGCTGTTGCATAATGTGATGCACTGAAGTTAAAGTAATTTGCTGTGTTTAACCCTACGTAAGTCCTTTACTGTCCGCAGCTCGTGGTCTCGCGGTAGCGTTCTCGCTTCCCGAGCTCGGGGTCCCATCGTAGCGAGGAGGCAGACCGTCCAGCTGGCCTTCCTGATGCACCTCTGGCAGGAGAACAAGACGGCCCAGCAGCACAGGCGCTACCGCGAGAACTTCAAAAACTTCCTGCAGATTCCACTGCAGACAGCAATCGCCAGAGTCCTTCCCAGCCTGTGATCCTCAGCACCGCCACCAGCCACCTCACCACACTCACCACAAGAATAACGTGTGCAGTGACAGTGAACAAGTGCAACACAAAAGATAAAGTGCTTTCTCCTCTCGCATCAAATAGTGAAGTGTAGTAGTATAAAATGTTTTTTTTTTTTTTTCTCAGTGAAATCAGTGAGACAAAGTGCTTCTCACCAAACATCCGCCACGCCCGCAGACAAAACAGTGTCAAAAGTATGCCCAGTAGTACTACCAGTTTAGTTTCAATTAATTTTTTTCCATTATTTTTACTATACTGATCAGGAGACAAGCATTACTTAGTGGAAAGTGCCAACTACTCATTGTTATTATTATTATTATTATTATTATTATTAATGATTTCCTTTACTTTCGCCTATGAAATTCTATTGTTTACTCACACTCTCCTTTCTGCTTCTCTTATGTAATTAAACAAAATTTTATCACTTCTTCAATTTAGGTATAATATGTAGTATATGTAAAAAAGTTTCTTCCACTTCTACTCCATCTATCATGGTGACGTTTTCCTCATACTGTCCCACTTAACAGTGTAAACTAGAGGAAGAGATCAAACCAGAATACACAATGTGCCTGTGGCAGCACAAGTGCATCACATACAGACACATGAACTCAAAATCAATGTGTCGATGCTAAATATAAACTGCTACGCCTGTCCTGCAATGTCTACCACCCCCCAAACCCCGCCCAAAAAAAAAAGATGGCAAATGGCCATGAAAAAGGGTTTAAGGAACAACAATAAGTGAAAAACGAAAAAGGAAAATATAAAAACGAAGACATATAAAATGACAGTAATATTAACCAACAATAAAAATAGGTTAACAGAATAAAATGTCTTTTTTAAATGTATCGTTGTTAATATATTTAAATAAATATATATGGTTACAAAAAAAAGGTTCGATTCCAGGCGGGGACAGGGATTTTTCTTGCCTCGTGATGACTGGTTGTTGTTGTGTCCTCTTCATCATCATTATTCATTCCCATTACGGTCGGAGGAAGGCAATGGCAAACCACCTCCACAAGGACTTTGCCTAATAAGGTTGCGAGGGTCTCCCGCGTCACTACCCTACGCTCTGTAAAGATGCTAGTCTCTGAGATGTTATTCTTTTGTTGACGCAATTTACTCCTGGGAAGTGACAGAACTGCATGTGTTCGGAATTTCTGCTTGTAGAAGCTCCGTAAGGTATGCTCCATATGTTGGATCGAAGAAGATGGCAGTCGACCATGATGGCACACTCTCTAGTGGTATCTTAAATTTAACTGAATTGTAGTGTTGCTACCCAGCCTTGCTGCAAAAGTTATGAGCCTTTAGGAAAAGTAATAGAAAGTAACGAGCAAGCCACTGTAAAGCATTATGTTAACAATCCCGCGTCAGCAGCAGCCAGTATGGTGACACCCAAGTGGACTGTGGAGCCAGGATAGCCGGGTGTAGCAGTACTACTGTTACGCACAGCAGTAATCGGTAGCCAGTGGGACAACAACCACCACACCATGGGCAAGTCTCTTGATACGGGCGACGTGTCTAGGTACCGGGTTTTAGAGAAACAAATATGTGCCAGGGTTACACAGATCAACAAAAATTTGGAATTTTACCTTAAAATGTAGTTTACGATACTACAGATCTCATTGACCGAGGCACTTCGTACACACCCAATTAGAGCCCTCATGTTGGACAATATTTACTGCTGGCGTGCTTTGTGACCGTTTCCCAGTCATGTAAACAAACCGCTGCTGCTGTGGCACACCGCAGGCAGTCTAATATCAACAACAGCTTTATTCAGTTTGTGTTCAGCACTGGAGTACCCTGCCATGTAGAGGCATGCAACACACTGATAGAGTCAGGATAGTAGCTTTCCTTTCAGAAGGTCATACACAGACGTTATTGCAGAGCAGTTACATATCACTCAAAGAGGGATGTCCAAGGTATGGAGAAAGTGCAAGAGACATGGGAAATGTGAACAACGTACCTCGCAGTAGTCACCCTCGTATGACAACACCAATGCACGATCGTTTCCTCCAATTGTCAGTTCTCAGGCTCCAACTTCAGCGGTCAGACGGATTAGAAATGACTTGTCTCGGGCAACAGCGATTCTTAACTCAGACCAAGCAGTGGCCAGAGGACTACATCAGCATGGTCTACATCCCAGAAGACCAACGAGAAGTTTAGCACTGAACCAACGGAACCGATTCAATCGAAGGATCTGTGCTCTTGCACATCTGCGTTGTACCATTGCAGAATGAAGTAATGTCAAGTTTTCTGAGGAGACCAGGTTTGGTTTACGACCATACATAGACACCTGCATCTACATCTACATTTATACATAGCAAGCATCCCATCGGTGTGTGGTGGAGAGCACTTTACGTGCCCCTGTCATTACCTCCCTTTCCTGTTCCAGTCGCGTATGGTTCGCGGGAAGAACGACTGCCGAAAAGCCTCCGCGTGCGCTCGAATCTCTCTAATTTTGCGTTCGTGATCTGCTCGGGAGATATAAGTAGGGGGAAGCAATATATTCGATACCTCATCCAGAAACGATCGCACGTCGTAGGGTTTGATGAAGTGCTAGACAACAGGAACGCAGGTACGTTCAGAATGCCTATCCGTTTGCAGGTGGAAGTGTAGCGTCCTGCGCGGTAATAATGAGAGATGGCAGACCCCTCTAATTCCTATTTATGGCAATTTGACTGGTCTGCGATGCCTCGAAGAGGTCCTATAAAAGACTGTAAGGCCCTACAGACTTGAAGTCGTTGACAACTTCATCTTAGTCGATGACAGTGCACGACCGCACCGTACTCTTCAATGATGCAACATCAACCTACTGCATAGGCCAGTACAGTACTCAGACATGAATGCAGTTGAACATGCATGAAACCCGTTGAAAGGGCCATTTAACAGTGTCCTAATCCATCTGCCAATCTACAGGGCCTCACTGAACCTGCCATTGTGGAGAGCGACGTCACACGCCAACATAAAGTTGATGGTGTCATCCAGAGTATGCCTCGCATAGTGGAACAACTCATCCGTGCATGGGGAGGACATACTTATTACTAAAGACTGATAATCATTATTATGAGATAAAGATTTTTGACGGGTTTTATTTTCCAAGTTGTGATTTTGGGAGACAGCCTGCTTCGTTTTGTAATGATTTTTGGGAACTAAGCAAAATCGTTTTTATTTTCAGAAGGAATTATGTTCATTTTGCTAATAATGTATTGTACAGACTTCAATGGGTGTACCATAAGAAGTGATTGTAGTATACTCCATGATATTTCAGACTTTCGTTGAGGTACGTTAGAATTTCAGGGCAGGGGCTCTCATCTCGCTGCCAGAAATCAGCAACACCTCTAGCATGCCATGGTTACGCCAGGCAGCGAAACGACTGGGCATCGTCAGCAGCAGTCATGGGTTCAAGACTGGGCTGTGCCTGTTGTCAGCACTAAGTCCTTCGTGGGACTTCAAGGGACAGCCGCGCTGTCCTGCAGTCCATGCCTGCTGCCACCAACGCTGAGTCCCTAGCCGCCGTCTGACCCCTCATAAGCAGCCGCTGTGGTGACACGAGCGGAGGGAGGGGCTATGCGGACCCCACGATGCAACGTAAGTAACGCTACACTGGCGTCAACGGCCGTGGGGTATATCGTCAGCAACGCACGGTGCTGGATCGGGAGCGAAGGCGGAAGCCGCCACCGGTACGTCTTTTTCATCAACGAAGCAGTCAACCACCCGCATGATGCTATGGCACAATACTTCAGATTCAACAGTATCCAAATCTACTTACTTCACCATATTACTACCAAACTATTCTCTTCCATTATTCTCAGGGAATTCACAGTTCAAATTAAGTCTTCACTGCAAATTTTTGCACAACTGAATCAAGATTTCAGAAAGCAGCTCGTTCCATTTCATTTTCGCATGTGCACCTAGCATGGCCGCTTACATTTTCTTGTTTTCAAAAAATCTAATGATTTTGCTCTGATAGAAAATTTATATATGTCATTATATGCCTTCGTAAAGTTTTTTTTCAAATGTTCAAATGTGTGTGAATTCGTAAGGGACCAAACTGGAACGTCATCAGTCCCTCGACTTACCCACTACTTAAACTAACTTATGCTAAGAACAATACACACACCCGTGCCCAAGGGTGGACTCGAAGCTCCGGCGAGAAGCGCCACGCAAGTCGTGACATGGCGCCTCGGACGGCGAGGCCACTCCGCGCGGCAGTGAAGTTTCTCCATAACACTTTTCATACAATCATAACAAACTCGAACACAAGCAGTATGCAAATACATTTTCAGTTTATTGTCAATTTTATATAAATACAAAACACACTTCACACAATAAAATGAGGAAACAAAAAGGAAAGACAGTGATATACAGACATTTTAATTAAATACAAATTCAGATATAAAATCCTCTGTTATAAGCAAAATAATATTTTACGGCGCGTAACTAGACATTCAATACGGTATAAATATTCGACTTTTGCTAAACTGACTTTTTACTGATTTCTTATCGGAAAGTGGTTGGTTCGATTCAGCTAATTATTGTTAGTGAGATGGTTTCGCATGGACAATTTGGAGAATGGAGGAATAAACATTCTAATTCTGTCAACTGTGAACTGGAATCGTGTACTTGTTTTAGAACCGAGTTGGTGGCAGTTTTTAAGTCCCTGCTATTTGAAAACGCAGCCCAGTCATCTTTCAAAACACTTACTGCGTGTACTATGTGCTCCTGGACAATTAGTCATACAGAATGGGATTCGAGCGGATTAATAGTTAACAGAGTATAATTTGAGGACAGATAGAATGCAGTGAGATTTTAGCAGATTTTTTTTTTGTCTGGAGTACAGTACATCAGGCAGTGTGTAAGGTGGATATAATTTCGCACCTTACAAGCACCCGTCCACGTACTTTGCCGTGATCTACAAACACAATTAGGTATCATATGGTAGGTTGTACATCGTATATATGAATATTTAAAGGAGACTGACATTGTCACGTACGCCTTGTAAATAATTGTTAACCCTTATTGCGTGAAAGGTGACGGAGTGCCTTTATTATACAAATGGCGTAATGAATGATTGCCTATACTAGTAGAGGTTGGAACGCCAGTGGAGATGAAACGGCAGGCAGGACTGAAGCTCTGAGTGGAAGGCCTCTACAGGTGTTGGTCCTGCTTAAACACAGGAAGTAGCTCGACGGACATCGTGGCACCTGAGCTCTGGAGCACAATAGGGTGACGGCCGGCCGCTATCGTAGTAAGGCCGGAAGGATAACCCGATAATACTTCCAAACTCTGCAAATCTTGGACGCAGGTGAGAGGAACGAACAAGCGGCAACTCGGAAACCACACAGGCTGGGTTATTTAAGAGGATTTTTACTCAGAAGCGTACCATTGTACGAGTATAGGGTTTTCCTCGCAAACTTTCCGCGCTGGACGATAACTAACTAAAATACGGTTGGTCGGCGTTCGGAAGAATCTGTAGATAGGGAGAATATTCCGTGGTTTCGGGAATATGATTCGTTTTCGGAATTACGATGGTGGGGAGCTGAGCCTTGCTGCGAAGCCAGCGGTGGGGAGACGAGGTCTTCCGTTGTGAGCACTCGTGTGTGATGGTCGCTCGATATCAGCTTTGTTGGTAAAGACTGACTTTCTGTCTTTGCTCTCAGGAGAGTTTACAGTTAGAACAGTCAGTCACTGTACTGTTGCGAACCTATACGATTGTGGACTTCACCTCCGTGTTGGAAATCGTCGTTGAGTATGCAGCGTTCAGCAATTGAGTGCACTTTCTCTGCCTATACTTACGTTGAGACGTTATGTGAACTCTGGCCTTGTGGCTGGGAATTCGCATTTCTCGTCTGTAGAACACGGAGAGAAAAAGGTATTAGAGTATATTAGACAGAGGACCGCCTTCTGCAGTCCTACTGTTTGAAAGAGTTCATTTGTTGCTGGAGTTCTTCCCTCGTCTCAGACAAGTACGAGAACTATCACTTCGACGCACCGGACGCAGTACATACGGTGATATCGCAAATTGCTTCGGGTTATTAGGGCTATAAAAGCTGAAGAGCTGCGATCACGTTAGTTTATTTACACTGAGGTTCCACACCACCGTAGATCATCTTTCAAAATGGTGTCCTCTAGTATTTGGTAAGTGGATATTTCAGTCATTTCGCGTTATTGATATTATGTAGCGCAGTCATAATAAGGGGCAGAGTTGAGCAATTGATTAGTAATTTTACTTAGGAAATGTAAACCTTGTAATATAAAAGTTTTTGTTTTAATCTACAGTAAGTGGCTAAGCAGGATCAGCGTTTATCATTTAGTAGGATTAGTTGCCTTCAACATTCATTTATGTTTAGATAGTAATTTAGAGAACTAAGAGATCCCAAGATCTGCTTCAGGGGGTAGTCAGACAGGGCGAAATCTTCATTTTAGCGTTTATTATTTTCCGTTGCGCACATTAATTTTACGCCCGCCTGGAGTAGCATCTTGGAAGTGGACTTATGGAGCCTATTGAGCTACTTAAACAAACTGAAGGAACACAATAACGCCACATTTGTTGTGCTTCTTCGTCGTGTAATTGTTCACATATTGCGTATTGAAGGTGCGAATGCAGATTCTGCAGGCATTCTTCATCTGTTTCAAACCTATGATAGGCAAAATGTTCGCAAGTCAAATCTTTCTATTTGTCATTTCCACAGTTGTATTTATTTGCAGTTTTCCGAGTGATAGAGTGCATCGCACTGCACAACAGCATGTGATCAATTTTCTGATAACAATAACAGCGCGTGGTACACAGCTACCCTTCCCACCTCAGAGCGGTGGAGTACCCCCCTCTAAACTCCGGCTCTTTCTTGATCTCGGGTGGAAACCTGAAAGGTTCGTGCTATTACTGGCTTCGAGGATGCTCATTCCTTCAGAGAGCTTAGACAAATGGTGAGACAATCCGTGTTTCAATTTACCGGATTGGGCGAACGCCAGCGAGCGCGGGGGGTGGCTTCGGCGCCGCGCCCTAAGCGGGAGCGGGACCAGACGAGATGGGATGGAATGAAATGAGATGACAAGAATTCCCGCGCCCTCGCTCCCCCGTGCAGGCTGGAGAGTTATTGCAGGCGCAAGACCGCCGCCCTGCAACGGAGCAGTCGCTGGGCGCCTGTGGCTGTCCAGCGCGCACAGCACTAATGCGCCTATAGTGTACACCGTGTTAATGCCGTGTCTTGAAAGTACAACTTTATCTTTTTTTATTTCCTTTCTAACGTTATCGCGCTTTCTCACTTTTCTTCATTTATTTTTACATATTCCGCAAGGTACGCATGTTGCATAGCTCTGGCTACAACTGTTAGTCATTATCTTTCCTTTTACACTTGCAAACGCAGCGAGGGAAATCTACTGTCTCTGTGCTTCCTTACGTACCCTTATTCCTCTCATCTTGTCCTCACGGTCCGTAAGCGAGATGTGCATTGGTGACATTAGGATCGTTAAGCAAACGCCGGTTCTCTTTCTCATCTGTTACAAACCACTTGTATGAGAGGCAACTACAGCTGCTGTGAAGAAACTGTTAAGGAAAGAGAGACTACAGCATATTGGGTGTAAAGCAAAGCATATGGCTGGAATGGGGAGATGTTGAATTTCTTTGGTCTGCTAAGAAGGCAATGCGTGAAGCAGTCAACGTCTATCTCAGCAGAATATTGATGAATTCCTTACAGAACACAAAGAACAAAAAGTAAGGGCTGCCAGTGGTAACGAAGTTATTGTCCACTCAGCGCGAGATAGTGACTGAAATTGACGGTAGCAAAGCAAAAGTAAAAACGCTGAGTTCTCTTTGCAAATGTTCCTTTACGAATGAAATCGATAATTTAATTCTCGCACCTATGCAAAGATGAGTGGCATAGACATAAGTGTCAGTGGTGTTGAGAAACAGCTGAAATTGTTGAAACTGAACAAATCTCCAGGGCCCTATGGATTCCGTATCAGATGGTATACCAAATTTGCGGCTCACTTAGCCTCTCTTTTAAACGTAATGTACTGTGAAGCGTAGCAGAAGGGATTCGCAAAACGAACTTTCAGTACCCTAACATCCACCTGTTGTATAATCTTGGTACATTTTCGAGCTCAAACATAATGGGATATCAAGAACAGGTTGACCTCCTCCGTGTCAGGCAGCACTGATTCTGAAGACTTCGATCATGTGAGACCCAACTGATACTTTTCTTGTATGGCATCCAGAAAATCATGGATCAAGACAGTCTAATAGATGCGGTATTTCTCGATTTCCGAATACCACACCTACGCTTGTTGTCAAAAGTATGACCTGTGATAATATGTTTTTAATGATCAAAACCAGAACAGCTGTGTCAAAATGATTTATCGATCACGACAAGTTTTATAACACTACAGTCATATCTTCAGGTAACAAACTGTTGACGTTTCCGTAAATAACGTACTAAAAATCTCCGTACGGGCACGTATGTGCAGTCACTTACCTTGACGTCATAAATTACGGAACCGTTCATTAATAAAATAACCAGAGTAGCTAGAGCAGGACTAATTCTCAAACATGCGATACGTCTTCTCACGACTCGAGAGACACGTTCAGCTCATGTGTCTTTGGGTATTTTATTGATGACGGTGTGGCACTATATGGCGTACTATATGACTTCTCTTATTTACCCTCACGGAGATTTTGAGGAGATTATTTATGGAAGCGTCAACAGTCTGTTACCTGAAGATATAACTACAGTGTCATGAAACTAGTGGTCACTAATAACCCATTTTGAAGTGGCTGTTGCTGTATTCGTGATTTGACGTTTCTCATTAGTGTTTCACAAAGAGAACGTCATCTTCTCTCCAGAGATATCTATCTGAGTTCATGCAGCATTTTCGCAATGCTTTCCTGTTGATAGTAGCTACGCTTACACAAATCTCATAAAATTCATGCACGTACAGGCAACAATAAATCTACATCAATACAAACCGCTATGAAGTACGTGGCAGAGAATACGCTCAACTGTATCAGTTATTAGATCTTCGTCCCCATCCACTCTTATAAAGAGCGCGGTATGAATAACAGCTTAAATGCGTGTGTGGATGATTTAAGTAACCTAACAGTGTGCTCGCGACCTGTAAGGGAGCAATACGTAGAGGCTGTAGTGTATCCCGGTTATCACTTCAAGCCTATTTTTGAGATTTTGTAAGTAGATTTCCTCGCGCTGGGTTACGTGTATTTTCAACACCCTGCCAGTTCACTTTCTTCAGCATTTCTGTCACAATCTCTCACGTGTCAAACAAACCTGAGACCATTGATGCTGTTCTGCTCTGTATACGCTTAGTATTCCGCATGGATCCTATTTCGCAGGGTTACCATACACCGGATAGGGTGGGTCGCAAGAATGATGTGTAAGCAACCTCATATGCAGACTGATTGTTTTTGCTTAGTATTCTACCAATAAACCGAAGGCTGCCACTTGCTTTGCGCACGACAGAGCCAGTGTGATCGTTCCATTTCATATCGCTACAAAATATTGTATCCTGTTACTTGTATGAGTTGACCAATTACAGCTGTAACTCGTTGACGCTGTAATAATAAAGTACTATGTTGTTTCGTTTTGTGAAGTGCGGATTTTCACATTCGTGAACACTTAAAGCAAGTTGCCAATCTCTGCAGCACTTTGAAACCTTTTCAAGTTCTGAATTAAAATATCTATGGCTTGTTTCTAGACTGTGCTTCATTACAGATAACTGCATCATTAGGCAGATATCTGATATTACCATAAATATTGTCTGCATTGATATTTATATACAATATTAACAGCAAGGATCCCAGTACACTTTCTTTGGGTATATCCGAAGTTTACTTGTACATCTGCCGATGACTCTCCATCCAGACTAACATGCTGCATATTCCGTACCTCACTTCAGTCACAAATTTCTCTTAATACCCCATACTACCCTACTTTTGAGAATAAGCGTAGGTGTGGTACTCGCAAATCGAGAAATATTGCATCTACTAGACTGCCTTGATCCACGGTTTTTTGGACGTGATATAAGAAAAGTGTCAGTTGGGTCTCACATGATCGATGTTTTCGGAATCAGTGCTGCCTGATATGGAGGAGGTCATTCTGTTCTTGATATCCCATTATGTTTGAGCTCGAATATGTTCTAAGATTCTGTAACAAGTGGATGCCAGGGTACTGAACGTTTGTTTTGCTTATCACTTCTGCTATACTTCACAGTAGGTTATGTTTAAAAGAGAGGCTAAGTGAGCCGCAAATTCTGTATAGCATCCGATAGGGAATCCATAGGGCCCTGGAGCTTTGTTCAGTTTTAATAATTTCAGCTGTTTCGCAACACCACTGACACTAATGTCTATGCTACTCATCTTTGCATAGGTGCCATAATTAAATTATCGATTTCATTCGTAAAGGAAAATTTGTAAACAGAACTCAGCATTTTTACTTTTGCTTTGCTACCGTCAATTTTAGTCACTATCTCGCACTGAGTGGACAATAACTTCGTTGCCACTGGTAGCTCTTACATATGATATTCCTTTGTGTTCTGTTAGGGATTCATCGCTAATATTCTGCTACGATAGATGTTGACTGCTTCACGCATTTCTCTCTTAACAGACAAAAGAAATTCAACATCTCCCAATTCCAGCCATATGGTTTGTTTTACAACCGTTATCCATTAGTCTCTCTTTCCTTATGAGTTTCTTGACAGGGGCTGAACATCTTGGATGGTCCTTTCATCACGAACTCGCTGCTACACTGTCCAGTCACGTTAATGTGGCCACCTATCAAAAACCTGAATAGTAATTTTTTGCAGCGCCGACCGCTGCATGACGTGCAGGAAGAGAGCGATTTTGTGGAATTTTTAAAATGGTTGATGGAACCATGAAGACTCCAGTGCCATGGTCAGCAGCGCCAGATTTCTCGATAAAGGGTCCTCGCCACGAAGAAACCGATAGATGTGGTACCACATTCTACATTGTACTAAAATCCGGGGAGATTGTTGGTTAGGGGAATACGGTGAACTCATCTTTGTGCCTTGGGAACAACGCGCGTACACTGCGGTATGTGCGACACGTTGCATTGTCCTGATGGTAGATGCCATCGTGCTGCTAGATGCCAAACTGCATACATGGCGGACATAGTTCGCAACGATAGATGAATACCTGTGTTGATCCACTGTGCCTCATAGAGCCACGAGATCACGCAGGAATTCTACGAAAACATTCACAAGACCGTAATGATTTCTCCTTGTTTACTTTCAGACGTTGTACGATATACAGGCCAATGTCCAGATGTCCGATGGAGCATAAAACGCGATTCGTCTGAAAAGTCACGTATCGCCATGTAGTGGACGTCCAGTTGTGCTGGCGGGCGAATTCCAGCCTCCGTCGCCGATGAATAGCAGTCAGCATTGGCGCATGAAGTAGGCGTATGCTGCGGAAGCCCCATATGCAGCAACGTTCGCTGAAAAGTCCTTCACGAGACGCTCTTGGTAGCCCCTTGGTTCGCCTGGGCTGTCAGTTGATCAATAGGTGCGCACCTCTTTTCGTTCGTACGCATCCCCGCAGTTGTCATTCAGCCCTTTCATCTATGTCCTGTGGCGTACCTCAGTTGCCTCAGCGTGATTTTGGATAGCGGCGCTTTTCCACGCACGGACGGTGTACTTTAACCACGACGGAAAGTGACCACTTTACAAACTTATTCTTTTCGGAAATTCCTCCCCTCTCGGCCCAAAAGCCAAAGACTATTCTCCATTGGATGTCAGGTAAATTGCCTCGTTTTCTCATTACGACGACTGCAGTGTCCGCGTTCAAATGGCTCTGAGCACTATGGGACTTAACTGCTGTGGTCATCAGTCCCCTAGAACTACTTAAACCTAACTAACTTAAGGACATCACACATATCCATGCCCGAGGCAGGATTCGAACCTGCGACCGTAGCGGTCTCGCGGTTCGGGTCTGTAGCGCCTGGAACCGCTCGGCCACTCCGGCCGGCATTCCGCGTTCCCCAATAAGTTTTATGTAGCCTCCACTGCTAGTGCTGCCAAATGGCACCTATGAGCGGTTATTAAACGTTGTGATCATGTTAACGTTACTGGAGTGTATTTCTCTGTAGTGCATGGTCAACCAATCTTCGAATTCTGAGCCACATTTAGTTTACTACTGATCCCACACTGGCATAAATATATTAACTAATCGCTAGCGGTAAGGTACGATGGCTAAATACATACACCAACTGATAATTTCACCTGCGACTTTTCTTCCAAACAAAAATTTTCCGGTATTGGAGTTGCGAGGGGAGTGGGTTGGAGGAACACCTTAACCTGTATCTTCTTCGTTCTTGCTCTGTACACGTGACACTTTAATGTCATTGCTAAATGCTCAAAGATACATAAGAAAATTTTTGCTGTCTAGTGGCGTATCAAGACTGTGAATAACGCTACTATCTCTGCCATCACCATTTTTAGCATGGCGAAGGGCCTTTATTGAATTTGTGCGAATACGCATTAAAAGGATGTGTTGACGCTCTCATGCGACAAACTGCCTTGAATCAAGCAGCTTTTGTGGAAAGTACATATAATTTCTGGGCGGTATATGAAGGAATATCCAGGAAGAACTAGTATTTTCAGTTTAGCCGCAATCACAGTGCTCGATATATATGCTGACACCAAAAAATAAAATTTCTACACTCTTTTAGACGTTTCCAATTCACTCAAGATGCATATGGAATAAATGAAATGATTAAATTTACAGGTTAATAGCTGAATCGGTTCTGAGGTACCAGGTATAGACCCGTGTTGTAGCACCAAATTAGTAAGTTGTGTATCCCACGCGCGGCAATGTAGGAGCTGACTCTGGCATCCAGTAGATCGTACAGAGGGCGAATCTGTGCTGGGATACTTTATATCACGCCTGCTCTACCTGTGCACGAAGATCCGTAAAACAAGTTGGTTGACGAGTCCCTCGAATCACTTCTCGTCCCATTACATCCAACACGTGCTCGAATAGTTCTGATGTAGCGCTGACCATAGCAGTTAGTGCAAGTCTTGCAAAAATCTTTGAGTTTCACAGGCATTATGTGGGCGAACATTATGCTGCTGGAACAACACATCATCGTTGCAAGAATGTTGAAATAGTGTGTCTAACAACATTCTGCAGGTACCGAACGCTGGTTAACATCCCCTCTAGAAACATGGAAAGTGAACGAAGATTGTAGCTTGTCGCATCCCAGACCATAAAGTCTGGGGTAAAGCCAGCGTGTCTTGGACGAATGCGATCTTCGAGACGAGCAAACGGCTAGCACTTGCATACAGGCAGAATCGGTTTTCATCGCTGAAGATCACTGCGCGCCAGTCCATCTTCCAAGTGATCCTCTGAGGCGCCTATCGAGTCCTGCAAGTCGATGCTATGGCACAAGTGGATGTCGGAGGTGTGTGTGCTCTTAGTCTCCCTGCAAATAACTGGTTGGCAACGGTTCGTGTTGACACGTTTGGGCTCACAAGCCATTTTATCTATGCTTTGGTAGTTGTGCGATCTGCCATTGCTGCTCTTACAATACTACGATCCTGAAGGGCGTCTGTGCCTCGAGGACGTCCATAATCTCGTCTAGGGGTGTTAGAATGCTCACGTGACCACTGATACCAACATCTTTGCACAACTGACGCAGAAAGTCCAACTTATGTAGCAATTCTGCGATACGACCATATCGCCACTCGGAAGGTCACAATTTGAACCCTTTCGAATTCGCTCTTTTGGTGGCAGGAAGCACGAGTGCGTCTTCGTAGCATGTGTGCCTGCTTTATTGACACATTTATACCGCAATGATGTCCGCAGCTTGTGGTGTTGCGATAGCGTTCTCGCTTCCCGCGCCTGGGGCCCCGGGTTCGATTCCCAGCGGGGTCAGGGATTTTCTCTGCCTCGTGATGACTGGGTGTTGTGTGTCTTTCATCATCACTGATTCGCAAGTGGCGTTAAAAGACTTGCAGTACGGCGGCCGAACTTCCTCGGATGGGGCCTCCCGGCAAACAATGCCATACGATCATTTCATTTACCACAACGGTCCTTCTGGCTGTGAGCACTCCCTCTTGATGGGTAGAAACAAAAGAGGGTCTGGCAGCTACGCCACTAAGGCATCTGTTGTCAGACAACGTTGAAATCCATTCACAGTACATCCACCATCCCCTAGATGGCATATTCCGTCATCGATTTCTTTTTTACGAATATGTAATAGGATCGAGGCGATATTCTGTAAGGCAAACGTTTAGTAATCAATAATTTCTCACAGTAAGAAAAGAACGGCCACAGTTTTCCATCGTATATAGATTGCACATTGTAATGGATTATGAGTGGTGAAAATCTTTCAGTCACCTGCGGCGAATTATTAATGCCGAGAGTAGTATAAACTGCGTGCTACGGAAGCATCTCTCTGGAATAAGTAACCAAAGATGTACATTTGAGGACTCTTGTGTGAAGCTATTAAAGAGATCGGGCGTGTTTTATGTTGGAGAGATGTTGCTATTGTTGTGCGACGCTACTAAGCTCCATTATGAGCGTTTACTTAGTTGATGGCACAATAAACAATGTCAAGAAAATAATATGCATTCAAGGTGTGTGTTTCTCATTTATAAAAGATTTGGCAAACATTCTTCATATATCACGCGACTAAGATCGATCGGATGTGCAGTGTGGAATGATAGTGCGAGCCTGCATCTCTTCACGGTCAATATTCTTCGAGAGAAGATCTCAGAAGCAATAAGCTTTTCGTTGACAAAAATGTTGGAAACATCAATCCATACGCATCATGCAACATAGGACCTAGTTGTGCCGAACGAACTTCGTAGCGAAATAAACATTTTAGAGATTTCAGGTGGAGCAGTTCCGACGGGGAGTGTCAGCGAGATCGACGCTGCAGGACATATGGTATTTAAACCAAAGACTTATGTTCTTTAGCCCTTAAAAATATAAGATAAAACCTAAATAAAATCACTGGAAAGCATAACTAAAAGTACCTGAAATAAATAAGAAGCAGAGAATTTTCTTAAACAAAATTTCTTAAAGAAATAAGTTAATTAATTAAAATATAATAAAACATCATCTCCTCTATGCTCATAAATCGCTTTCAAAAGCGAATCTCTTGGAATCATACGTTCTTCACTACATCTATGCACTCCTTTTCACTGATATTGTTCAAGTCGTTCAAATCAGCATTTCCATACATTCGAATCCAGAAATCTCGCACCATTACTCTCTCTGCTGACCGTTTTTCAACTGTTTACGTCTCACTCTGTCTGCGATTCTACATTCATTTAAATTTCTCTGGGCATAGTACTGATCCAGTAGAAAATATACGCATCAGTATCTTATACCGTTTGGTAACGATCCCCGAGATTCCGCGCAGTGGCATTTGGGAACGGCAGGAGTTGTGCTTATCTCCGCATACAACTGCCGAGGGGAGAGGTACGGTGAGGGGAACGCAGCCTCGAGTCCATCCTGCGTGTTTTGCGCTTACACGAAAACAGAGGTATCACGCGCAGAAATATTGGCAGCAGTCAGATATAAATGAATATCTTCCAACTATGGACGATTTCCTCCGCTGCTAGCAGCACCAGTAAAATGGGTCAACTTATGATGTCGAAACAGTGTATAAGTTTATATATGTTACACTATATAATGGCTTAATAATACACTCCTGGAAATTGAAATAAGAACACCGTGAATTCATTGTCCCAGGAAGGGGAAACTTTATTGACACATTCCTGGGGTCAGATACATCACGTGATCACACTGACAGAACCACAGGCACATAGATACAGGCAACAGAGCATGCACAATGTCGGCACTAGTACAGTGTATCCACCTTTCGCAGCAATGCAGGCTGCTATTCTCCCATGGAGACGATCGTAGAGATGCTGGATGTAGTCCTGTGGAACGGCTTGCCATGCCATTTCCACCTGGCGCCTCAGTTGGACCAGCGTTCGTACTGGACGTGCAGACCGCGTGAGACGACGCTTCATCCAGTCCCAAACATCCTCAATGGGGGACAGATCCGGAGATCTTCCTGGCCAAGGTAGTTGACTTACACCTTCTAGAGCACGTTGGGTGGCTCGGGATACATGCGGACGTGCATTGTCCTGTTGGAACATCAAGTTCCCTTGGCGGTCTAGGAATGGTAGAACGATGGGTTCGATGACGGTTTGGATGTACCGTGCACTATTCAGTGTCCCCTCGACGATCACCAGAGGTGTACGGCCAGTGTAGGAGATCGCTCCCCACACCATGTTGCCGGGTGTTGGCCCTGTGTGCCTCGGTCGTATGCAGTCCTGATTGTGGCGCTCACCTGCACGGCGCCAAACACGCATACGACCATCATTGGCACCAAGGCAGAAGCGACTCTCATCGCTGAAGACGACACGTCTCCATTCGTCCCTCCATTCACGCCTGTCGCGACACCACTGGAGGCGGGCTGCACGATGTTGGGGCGTGAGCGGAAGACGGCCTAACGGTGTGCGGGACCGTAGCCCAGCTTCATGGAGATGGTTGCGAATGGTCCTCGCCGATACCCCAGGAGCAACAATGTCCCTAATTTGCTGGGAAGTGGCGGTGCGGTCCCCTACGGCACTGCGTAGGATCCTACGGTCTTGGCGTGCATCCGTGCGTCGCTGCGGTCCGGTCCCAGGTCGACGGGCACGTGCACCTTCCGCCGACCACTGGCGACAACATCGATGTACTGTGGAGACCTCACGCCCCACGTGTTGAGCAATTCGGCGGTACGTCCACCCGGCCTCCCGCATGCCCACTATACGCCCTCGCTCAAAGTCCGTCAACTGCACATACGGTTCACGTCCACGCTGTCGCGGCATGCTACCAGTGTTAAAGACTGCGATGTAGCTCCGTATGCCAGGGCAAACTGGCTGACACTGACGGCGTCGGTGCACAAATGCTGCGCAGCTAGCGCCATTCGACGGCCAACACCGCGGTTCCTGGTGTGTCCGCTGTGCCGAGCTTGTGATCATTGCTTGTACAGCCCTCTCGCAGTGTCCGGAGCAAGTATGGTGGGTCTGACACACCGGTGTCAATGTGTTCTTTTTTCCATTCCCTGGAGTGTAGAAAGAAAAGAAACGACACGCAACTTATCAAAGGAAATTCTATCACAGCACGCCGACGACACACTCGCATACAATCTGTGCTTTTATTTTGAGTTAGATTCTAGCCGTTATGCGTAGTTCAATTCTGAAACCTCCTAGAATGCAAATTTTACGCCGACTATTTACACTGTTTAAAGGCACTCGGTATACGTATTGCACATAAATTATTTTACGTTATTGCGCAGCCTCGAGTCACAGAATATAACATCATGATAAGTTGTTACTATTTAGTAAGTCATGATCAGATGGTCTGATTACTTTGTGTACTATCTCATCAACTGATCAGGCTAGGAGTGCGGTTCACAGTGCTCCACAATACCAGTAAAGATACGTTACGTACTGTCCGCGTCTTCTGGCCTGTTCAGTTGACGTGTTACTGTAGAACGTATTGATATTATTTGATGACGAGTTACTGAAAACTAAAAACTAGCAATAGTATGGTTTGTGCGTCCCGTGGCTGAGAAGTAGAATTAAAGAACTTAGAAACCAATATTCATGAGCCACAAACCCAATTTTGAAAGAAAGAGTTCCCTTAGAGAAGATGTAGCTTTTCGTTCCAGTGTAAATCAAATCTGAAGCAGTAGTCGCAGCATACGGCGAAAGAACACACGATCCTTGTTTGTAAATATTGAGAACTTTTTTTGTTGTAAACTTACCAGGTTGCATATATGAGACAGAATTAAGCAAAATACATTTGTTATTGAAATACACACGATCTTTTTGGGAGCATGACCTGCAACCAGGTTTGCGAAAGGGCAACCCACCCATCATTTTCAACGACAATGCGCTGGATCATGCAGCGCAAGCTGTGGCTGCTCGGTTCGGTCGATAGGACTGAGAAGTGCTGTACCATCCACCATACTGCCCGCACTTAGGTCCTTGTGACTTTGATTTGATCCCGAAGATGAAGGTACCACTTCGAGGCATTCGCTTCAGAACTGCTCCAGAGATTCGACAGGCAGTAGACCGCTCCATTCGCGCCATCAACAGCACAGGCTCTGCTAACGGTATACTACGCCTTCCACATTGCTGACAACGTTTTCCACACAACGCTGGTGACTACTTTGAAGAACAGTAACAGGAGCAAACATGTAACTCTTTTGTATCGGTTGTCGATATAGTTCCAGCCTACGCATAAGTAGTTCTATGACCACTGCCATTCATCATCTAGTAACTAAAGCAAAGCCACTATCAACCATCAATAGGAATACCTACACAAATTTCTCAATGCAATTTTCTGTGCAATATTACATACCACAGTGTAAATTATCGAGATAATTTTCGGTACAGTGTCATCAACAAAATCAGTAATGCTCACAGTACAAAAACAAGGAAACTTACTACAACACGACAGCAGATACACTATGTGGTCAAAAGTAAGACACTAGCAAAAACATACGTTTCTCATATTAGGTGCATTGTGCTAGCATCTGTTCCCAGGTACTCTACATTAGCGACCTCAATAGCCATTAGACATCGTGAGAGAGCAGAATGGGGCGCTCTGCGGAACTTCGAACGTGGTCCGGTGATTGTGTGTCATAAGTATGTAGACGATATTTCCAAACTCCTAAACATCTATAGCTCCTGTATTTCCGATGTGATAGTGAAGTGGAGCACAACAGTGTACAGGCCGATCTCGTCTGTTGACTGAAAGAGACCGCCGACAGTTGAAGCGGGTCGTAGTGTGTAATAGGGAGACGTCTATCCAGACCGTCACACAGGAATTCCAAACTGCATCAGTATCCAATGCAAATACTACGACAGTTTGGCAGGAGGTGGGAAAACTTGGATTTCATTGTCGAACGGCTGCTCATAAGTCACAGATCATGCCAGTAAACGACAAACGACGCCTAGGAGCGTAAACATTGGACAATTCAATAGCGGGAAAACGTTGTGTGGAGAGACAAATCACGGTACACAATGTGGCGATCCGAAGGCAGGATGAGGGTATGGTGAATGCCCGGTGAACGACATCTGCAATAGTGTGTAGTGCCAACAGTAAAATTCGGAGGCGATGGTGTTATGGTGTGGTCGTGTTTTTTATGGAGGGGCTTGCACCCCTTGTTGTTTTGCGTGGCAATATCACAGCGTAGGCCAACATTGATGTTTTAGGAACCTTCTTGCTTCTCTCTGTTGAAGAGGAATTCGGGGATGACGATTGCATCTTTCAACACGATCGAGCACCTGTTTACAGTCCCCGGCCCGTGATGGAGTAATTACACGACAATAACACCCCTGTAGTGGACTGGCCTGCACAGAGTCCTGATCTGAATCCTATAGAACACCTTTGGGAGGAGGTTTTGGAACGTCGACTTAGTGCCAGGCCTCACCGACCGACATCGATGCCTCTCCTCAGTGCAGCACTCTGTGGAGAATGGGCTGCCATTTCGCTAGAAACCTTCCAGCACCTGATTGAACGTTTGCCTGCGAGAGTGAAAGCCGTTATCAAGGCTGAGAGTGGCCCAACACCACACTGAATTCCAGCATTTTCGTTGGGGGCGCCACGGACTTGTAAGTCATTTTCAGCCAGGTGTCTGGATACTTTTGATCACACAATGTACAATACCAATCACACTCGCAGCGCATAAATAACAAAATCAATATGGCTTTAATTTTTGGAGAAAATATGCGCATGCTCAGTTTGCCACCACGCAACAACCGTAACTCGGCACTATGTACCCATGAACCTCCCGTGTGTAATATTGCTGATTATCCCATACACTCATTGCACAGCCTGGACTCTTCACTGCATGCTATGTTGCATCACTCGACTGATGAAAATACTGCCGTGAATCACTGAAGTACTCTGGCTCTCTTCTTGTTATCTGGGAGCCCCTCTCTGCGCCTCCACTACAATACCTGTCCTCTCGCTCAGGAAAACAAGCAACTGCCCCACTGTGATGTGTGTGTCCAAGCAGCAGCCACACCGCACTGCCTGTTACTGAGGTCCCGTAGACAGCTCCTCAGCCTACCAGCCTGGAGAACACTTCCTGTTCTCGGCTCTGATTGCATTCCTTTACAGCTGAGTCCTCCTCGACCCCAGTGGCTCTCACATCAATCAATCGCGTGGGCAGGTCGCTCTCTTACGGTGCCAGCGCAACAAGTCGCCAAACATAATACTGGCCGCAGGCCGAAGAAATGAGAGTCTCTGCACGCCACGAACACTGGTAATGATTGATGTCGTCTTTAAGAGAAATGACAAGAGTCTTCTCGACCCGGCGAAAATTCTAGCCTGTGCTACAAATTACTTGAACTGAGCCACGTGCAACGAATGTAGCAACACACACAATTGTTATGCTCCCAGCGACATATTGAAGGGGCCACTTTGTACAAAGAGACTGCTCGGAATGTAAGTTCAACGGCTGGTAATTTGATGTCTGATTTCTTGGCACAAGTGACCGTGCATTACTAATCTCGGAGTAAACTGCTGGGGACGGGGAAGGGGGCCCTGCTTTCACCACAACATTATGTGTAAGTCACTGCAATCTGCGTAATTTCATGACCGCATATTCTGGAAGTCCCATATTGCTTAGTGCTACTGAATACTTAAGCAGGTGTATTTTTGACAGTTACGTATTCCTGACGAAGTTATCGCAGGCAGTTGTCCGAAGCAAGAAACTGATCAAATTCGATTTGACAACATGATGAAAGTATGTCTATAGTTGTTCTCCGTGTTGTTTTTATCATTACAGAAAAATAGTTATTGTCTAATAACTGTTAGTAAATAAGAAGTCATTATTGTTGTGAAAAAGATAAACGAATAAATTAAAGATATGACAGTTAAAAACTGGTAGGCACTCCTACTGGATGCATGGCGACTTCTTTGGAGTCAGTAGAAGAGGAAGCTCTACGAAAGCAACACAAGAACGTCCATGTTAAACACTGAAGTAGTCACTTTGGTAGTAATGTTGCAGAATCTGTGGAAGCACATGGTAGCGTATTCTTAGATAAACACAGAACATATCAGTCACTGACCGAGCGGGTTTTTGTTGTGCATTGTTTCCACAGATGCTATAATTCTTTTTTAAAGTCATAGACTAGGAGGACCTTGCGCAAAACGATTACCCTCTGGTTATACCGAGGAGGGTTGACAAAAGTGGCCATCGTTCATTCGTCGCTAGAGGAAACTTGATGGTATTATCTTAAAGCTATAATGCGGTGAGGTCTGTTGAGTGGATTAACAAACTTCCAAATATCCAGTCACATACTTTCCTTGCTGGTTCTTTAGGAAGCAGACATCAGTAGTTCATTTGATAACAGTTACTGGCACATCACCTATTGTACGATATGTTACTGAAGCGATTATTCATTTCAAAAGCCTTTAACTACACTCAGTCCGAGCAACGTCGTGTATGCCGCAATACCACTTATTTTCCCCACACTGAATCTTCAATGCGGTAAAAATTGGACGCAAATAATTAGCCAAAGTATATTAGAGGGCACTACCGACAAACACACACACACACACACACACACACACACACACACACACACACACAAATGTTTTTAACAACATAAGATCACACTACGAATAGCTGGACTGAATGTTTTGTATGCTGCCTTGTGGTGCTCAAAACATGTGACGCAGTGAGAGAAATATTTGATTGGAACAGAGACGAATGGAGAATCATTCAAGCGACCATAAGTGGCGCAAACGCAGAAGTTCACTGACTTAATCGACTTTGACAAAAGCCAGAATGTCGTGGCCCTGTACCTGGGAGCTAGCATTTCAGAAGCGACGAAGCTGGTCGGCTGTTCGCGTGCTATCGTCGTGAGCACCTATGGAAAGTAAAACTGAAAGAATAGTGAAACCATGAGTAGGCGAGAACTAGTTGGACGTCCATACCTCATCACAGAACATAAGAATCAGATGCTTGTCCGTTCTCTAAAGCAGGAGAAGCAGCGATTTGTGGCAGATCTGACGACAGCAGTGTTGGTGCTGGCACCAACGTTTTGGAGAACACCTTCCAACTCACTGTGTTGAGCATGGTGATCCACAGCAGAGGACCACTACGTGTTCCCAAGTAGACCCAACAACATCGTCGGCTCTGATTGTGGTGGACACGGGATCATCGATATTGGACCACTGATCAGTGCAAGCGTGTCGCCTAGTCGGGTGAATCCCATTTATTGTTAAACCACGTCAATAGTGGTGGACAGATACGCCGCCATCCAGGCGAGCAGCTGCTAGAAACACGCAGCGCGCCAGGGACGTAGGATGGAGGGAGTAGTATTGTGCTATGGGAGACTTTCAACTGGACCCGCATGGGACCAATCATAGTAACTGAAGGCATAATGACAGCTGTGAACTATGTGAAGGTTATTAGGGACCACTTGTACCCAGTTACGCTTGATGTCTTCCTCAGCAGCGATGATGTCTTCCAGCAGGATATCAGTGTCACAAGGTCAGATTCGTGTTACAGTGGTTTGAGGAGCTTGATAATGAACCTACGTTGATGTCTTTGCCGTTAAATTTGGTTTATCTGCGTCCGATGAAACCCAGCTGGAAAGTTATGCTCTGGAGCTCCCGCAAACCAACCGCTTCCAAATTGCGGGTAGCGTGTCACCTGTGCCTAGTTATCTGGTGTCACAATCCTCTGGAAGCTAATCAAGTACTTGTCGAATCCATGGCCCACAGAATCACAGCTGAATTGCGTTCCAATATGGACCAACACGCTTTTAAGTAGGTGTTCAAAATGATTTGGCTCATCAGTGTCTATGTCCTACGCTGGCGTTTCAGCTAATGTGGCTGACCAATACTTGCCGTCACTGCTACTACAGGGCCGCGCCAACTGCCTCCGCGAAAGCGAAATGACAACCACAGCTAAAAAAGCATTGTCATCGGGCAAAGATTACTCTGAGATGCTGCACACCGCTAAACAAGGGGTAGCTACATCGACCTAACACTCAATCTTCATAAAACTAAGCAATAAGGTTATGAAAACTGTCACAAAATGTAACAGATATTTCTAATTGGGATGATACGGCATCCTCGCGAAGGAGTCTACCTCTTTTTCATTGGAGCTCTGTTAATTCGCGTTCATGGACTCTGTATTTTGGTTTTATATAAATTCAGTATATGCTACAATCAATCAGCATTTATTGTATTTGCGCAAATAATGTTAACTTTTGCTTTCAGACGGCTACATTATGTTATGAGAACCCGGGGAAGAAATTAAAACGACGCTGAACATTTTGCAATTTTTGTTTTCGTTCTTCTCCTGTTCTACACTTCAGGTATTGTATTAACGTGGTAAGACTTGAGTTTTCTATGACACATAACCTTTGAAAGGAAGTTACACTAGTTCTGCCTCTAACACATATCATCCTTATGTCATTTATTAGTGGCCCGCGATTGAGTAGCCACTAGGTCGGCTATGATATTCCATGTCCACAACATATTCCCTTCGCTGGTATCCAGTATCCATTCCCGTTTTGAACCATTGGAAGAATCTTAGTTCTGTACACATCTCTTGTATCTCGCCCAGTCTCATTTGTAGTACGCTGTTCAGTATATTTGTCAGTCACCTTCGTGGGCGAGATCGCTGACGCAAGCCTCAGTGACGGCGTCCGACTCGGGGTGAACTAATTCCAATCTCGTTCGTAGAACCAGATCACCGCCGTTATTTGGCCGGCACGAGAAGGAGTGATGGTAGCGTAAAGTTTCTGATCATCATTGGCTGTCTCTGAGCACTATGTGGCATAACTTCTGAGGTCATCAGTCCCCTAGAACGTAGAACTACTTAAACCTAACTAACCTAAGGACTTCACACACATCCATGCCGAAGGCAGGACTCGAACCTACAACCGTAGCAGTCTCGCGGTTCCAGACTGTAGCGCCTAGAACCGCTCGGCCACTCCAGCCGGCCTGGTCATCATTCTACGCGCCAGTTTTACGGATTACTTTCCAAATCTCCCTGCAGTTTCTGATGGAATGAGGGCATGAGATTCTTTTGACGATGATTCGTCCATCGGATTTTCGGGAGGAGTAGGGTATGTGCCGGGTACGGGATTCACCCTCTCCCTTTCCTTCATCCATAAAAACTAACGTCCAACACAACTCTATACAAGCAGTCATCACATACAACGACATAATGATCAGCTAGAACATTTCTAACATTCTGCGTGGTGTCTGTTGTTCTAAGTCGTGTCTCCCTACCACTTTCGCACAACGACGCTCTGAGCGTGTTGTTTAGGGAATTGACTAGTTTGAACCTGGGACCTGTTGCTGGTAAGGAGACGCCAGACCACGCATTACATGTAGGATTCAGAAGAGTTCAGTGAGACTAGAGATGATATAACCAAATGCTTAATGATTTCAGAGTCAGCTCCACTGCACTCCCTGTAAAAGAATCTTAATACTAACTAAATTTGGTGGAAGGGGTTCAAGGCTTTCCTATTTTTAGTTAGCTGGTAAAATAATGTCGAAAAAGCAGTTAAGTTTACCATTGAAAATTTTATTCTACTCACAAAACATTGTTTATAAATTGCACTTTTGATAAAAGGAAATGTTTTAATACAGGATGATAAAAACTAACTGCGTTCAACAAAAATGTGACGAATATTCGCTGAATGGGTTTCCAAGTTCTACAATGGATCGAAGGATGATCTATGCCATATCACATCTATAATCTAGGTTTAAATTAAGTTTCACAAAATAGAAAACTATCAAAATGGTCTACAGTGACCCTCAATTATCTTTAATTAATTATCTAACTTGTGAATCACAGTGGCTGATGTGGCTTCTCAATAATTATATAACAGGAAGATCATCGCATTTCAGATTTTAACTTATGTAGCAAATGTGAATACCATGTGTTTTAGTTGACGATGGACACTAGTATTACGTAAAAAGGGGATGTAACACATGAGACTTCTGCAGTTCTGAGTGAAGCCTTATGCGCTCAAAAATGCAGCATCGCGTGCGTTCATTACATTGTCGGTGTTCGTCAGGGGGCGGCTGCCGGCGCAGCTCCATCCAGCTCGCTGTCTCAGAAGCAACTATTTTTTTTCTCCTTACTACAATTTACCGAAGCTGGTTAAAAAGAACTGTCTGGCTGTGTTTTCCTCTGACCAATTAGGGTCTCAATGTTAACCTTAAGCTCCGTCTACAAAAATTCTGTCTATCCAATGAGAAACGTTATACTTTTCGTGGTGGGGCAATGTTTTTAAAGTTTGCAACGTAACAGAGACGCGAAAAAGTCTGACGCTAAATCTTGCAGCTGGTGTGGCCTTTTTTGTGTTATCGTAAGATCTATACTGTTCTTCTGGAGGGCTCTAGCTTTTAACATGGGCTGGCGGGTGGTCCTAGCGGTTAGCTGGCGACGTGGGTGTCCATCCCTTATCGTAGGGCCTTCTAGCTTAACACGGCTCTGCTCTCCGCTTCTGTTCTCGTTTCTCCCCTCGGTACTGCGTCTGTCTCATGGTGGGAAGGTATGACATGCATTTAGGCATTCTTGTGTCAGTCTGTGGTATTCCATTTGCTCACTCGTCGTTCGTATTACTTTGGTTAATTTAATGTCACGATTTATTCAGAGCTATGTGACATACTACTGGATTTGCTTATCATGTCAGGGTTTTCATGAAAGGTGTTGGATTTGCCTGACACCTTACACATTTGACTTAATAGTTCACACAGTCGCCTTTGGCAAGGGTAACTGTGGTGACGCATCGTGGTATGGAAGCCATGAGTCCTTAGTAGGTCGCCGGGGGCAGTTTAAACCACATCTGCACACACACATCACCTAATCCCGGGGAAGGGGCGAAGAGCTCTGACGCCACGTTCAGTCACATCCGAGATGTCTTCGATTGGGTTCAGATCTGGCTAGTTGGGGGGGCCAGAACATCAAGTGAAACTCGTCAGTGTGTTCCTCGGGTCACTCCATCACACTCCTGGCATTGTGACATGACGCGTTATCTTGTTGAAAAATTCCCCTGCCGTCGAGAAATATGATCGTCATGAAGTGTGTACGTGGTCTGCACCCAATGTACGATACTTCTTGGCCTTTATGGTGCCTAGCGAAAGCTCCATTGGACCCATGAATGCCAAATTGAACGTTAGACAGAGCACAATGGATCCACCGCCATCTTGTCTCCGTCGCCCAGCATAGCCCAGCATAGTGTGAAACAGTCGCCCTCCGTTGCTGGCGGTGGCGCCGCTGTGGCAGTCACAGCTTTGGTGTCTCCCTCTGGTGGAAAGCGGAAAGGTTGCCTGTTCACGTGCATTTAAGAGGCGCTATCAGCTCGGCAGTTGGTCAGTCGGAGTGAGGCTAGGTTAGTCCCACGTCACCAGTTGCTGGTCTGTCTCTCTAGTTCGCATTTGTGCGGCAGTTAGTGTCTGTCATTTGGATCAAACTTTAAGCCAGAAAATGAGAGTCTTGCCACTACGCCAGTAACAGAAATCAGCTAGTGGTTGCCCGGTAGGGGCTGAGTTCCTGCATCTGAGTCTGCGTGTTAGGCCGCCAGCCTGCTCGAGTTACTCAGACAACGGTCATTGGCGGTTGGATCGGTCGGTTGGTCGGTCGTGCACAGAGACACGAGATGACTTGCCCGCCTTGAGCGTCGGCACATGTGTGGTCCCCACTTGAGTCCAGTGGGCCGAGCCGTATAGAAAGGAGTAGTGGCTTCGCGGTTGACACGAGAGCAACAGGAATGAAACCACGATATCGGGCTGGCCGGGGCGAGCTGCATTGGCTGGCAGCGGACGGTTCCGGAGAGCGTTGGGGGTGCTGCGCCAGGTCTTCGCCAGAAATCGCAGTTTATTAAAAGTTAAGTGATTGGAGATATGTTGTTTCATTTACTTGTTAAATTCTACTTGTTTTCTTGGTGACGTCATCAGCCGCTTTTTTTTTGGGGTCGTCCCACCATTCTTCTCAGTTTGCCCATCCGCGGGAAGGTGGTTATTTGTGAATTGGGTGGTCCGTTGTTCCCTTGTGGAGTTGGGGAGGGTTAGAGCAATCTGCGGTTCGGGTTGTTCAGGAATCCTCCTGTCAATCTGCCACACGTTATAGCTGTCTCTGTCATGTTCGTCGGATTGGGTGTTAACGAATTTATAGAATTAAGGTGTAAAGGCCGAATTCCTGAAATATGGTTTTATCTTGCCTATCTTTAAAAAATGGTTTAAATGGCTCTGAGCACTATGGGACTTAACATCTATGGTCATCAGTCCCCTAGAACTTAGAACTACTTAAACCTAACTAACCTAAGGACATCACACAACACCCAGCCATCACGAGGCAGAGAAAATCCCTGACCCCGCCGGGAATCGAACCCGGGATGCGGGCTTTGCCTATCATCTTGCGAGGCGGTATATGTGTAATATAGAGCATTTTGAACATTTAATGTAAGTCTGAATTTCATGGGTTTTATTTTAATAGTGATTTTAATAGTGATTTTCATAAAGTTGCCACCGTTCCACCGTAAGAGTCCTTTTAAAAAAAAAAGTTGCACTTTCGGTGGCAAATAATTTCTTTGTGTTAGTGTTTGTACCATTTTCATCCCTCTTACGTGGTGCATAGTTAATGTTTTTGTGGGAGTTGTTAAAATTTTTAGGTTAAAGTAATCTGGTGCGTTTCAGATTTGCACCAGTGTAGTCTTTCAGAGGTTGCTGTCAACGGTCGTAACTACGGCCGTGTTGAAAGGGAGTGGCAAGCTTCTCAGCCCGAAGGCTCATACAGTCAATATCTTTCTTTCTGCCTCTAAATAAAATTGTAACTTGATATTTGGAGGGAGCTTTCTGATTATAAATTTTAAATCTGGTTTTGAAAAGTCTTTTACGAATAAAATTCCCATTTGCTAAAGGTAATTTCATTTTCATCAGTTACTCCCTGGCAACTACTTCCACGCTCACCTACTGTGATTAAATGTGTTAATGTTCTTGATGAATCGCTTATAAATGAAGTAAATTCTTTAAGAAAAGATTTTGGAAGTAAATTCATGGTTCAATGACATTTACCATACACAATAAAATATTCGAAAACAATGTCTCTTGTTATTTTCTTACATTTGTGAACAAGTTACTTACTTGGACATTAATGTTAAAAATGGGTGATACAGGCTATCTTTTTGCAGATATCTATTGAAGCATTTTGTAACAGTAGTACCATAAAACTGATTTTCAGCTTGTAGTACGTGTGATTAAAAGATTCACTTTGTATGTTGCATTATACTGAGACACTTCCACAAAAGTGGAGAACTCTAATAATAAATCCATAGGCTTCCAAAATATATTTTTACGTGTCTATAGAATTCTGCACTCGTGAATTACTCAGGCGCCTGTAAACCTGATCATGTTTTTCTCGGAAGCACTTTGTAAATTAGTTGCGTATTACAAATGCAAAACATGACTACACGATGTACTCTTCATCCAGGTTTTGGATTAGACACAGAACAAATCGTGGCTTCTAAATCTGTATTGTCCCTCTTCTACTCCTGTATTTGCTCGCAGGGAATAAATGTCTAAAATAAAGTAGCGGCACTTGTATCCACAATTTTCGCAGCGTACCGTGGGGACTTTGCTCTGCGTATAAAAGTTCTGTCGCCTCCTTAACTTCGGTAATTACCACTCTCGGTCTATGGGCACGCGGCCAGCGGCTTAAGCCCACACTACCGAGGATTTATCCGTTAAAGCTGCACTCTTGCCTCCTAACCACGGAGAGACCACTCTACCTGGATAATGAGAAGCTCTGTCGGGAACACGAGATTAATTAGGAAACGAAAGTGGATTCACACATAAAAATCAGGCTACAGAGTAAAATCTTGTAACTTTTTCATGAACTGAATTTCTTTGAAACTGGACAGACGTTGTGTACAAATTAGATTTTAAACTACAGTATAATGCTACGACCTTCTGACAAAACACTGATTTACATACCTCAGTAGAAGGGAAGAAACGGAATCAGATGCTGCAAACAAACTACATGGAAAACCATGTCACAGAGATGGTATTGGTATAGCAAAAGATAATAACAACCTAGTAGCATAATAAAGTAGGACAGTGATACGGAAAAAATAAACCTACCAAAAATATAGGCACAGCCCGACGAACACCTGACGAATATCCAAAAGATAAAAAATATGAACGAGATCAAGGGAATAGATGAGATATCTACGTAATTTAAATAACTGGTGTGATGCATAAATTACCAAAAATGTATCAATATGACCATAGCATCTGAGTTCATGAGAATCAACACACTTCCAAACAAGGGACGATCACATAATTGCTAGAATCATAAAAAGAGCAATCAGGTATGTTAACTCTCTGAAATGTTTTTGACTGGTATCTTTGTATTTAATCATTAGTTTTCTTATTGATTTGATGCAACCCGCCCCAATTCCCCTCCTGTGCCAACTCTTTAATCTCAAAGTAACAATTGCAATCTACATCGTCAGTTATTTGCCGAATGTATTCTAATGTCTATCTTTATCTACAGTTTTTACTCTCTACAGCTCCCGCTAGTATCATTGAAATTATTCCATGGTGTCTTAAGAGATGTGCTATCATCCTGTCACTTCTTCTTGTCAGGGTTTTCTTATATTCATTTCCTTGCCGATATTGCGGAGAATCTCCTGTTTCCTTACCTTAGCAATCCACCTAATTTTCAACATTCGTCTGTAGCACCACAGCTCAAATGCTTCGATGATCTTCTGTTCCATCCCACAGTCCATGTTTCACTACTATACAATGCTGTGCTATAATCGTGCCTTCTCAGAAATAACTTCCTCAAATTGAGACCTATGTTTGATACTGGTAGACTTCCCTTGGTCAGTAATACCCTTTCTGCCAGTGCTAGTCTGATTTTTTTGTCTTCCTTGCTCCGACCGTTTAACCGTTTTGGTGTTTTGCTGCCTAGGTACAAGAATTCATTAACTTCGACTACTTCGTGGCGAGCAATTCTAATGTTAAGTTTCTCTCTGTTTTCATTTCTGCTACTCCTCATTACTTCCGTCTTTCTTCGATTTACTCTCAATCCATATTCTGTACTCATCATACTGTTCATTCAGTTGAACATGTCCTGTAATTGTCCTCTACTTTGAATGAGAGAACAATGTCATCAACGAATGTTATCATCGATATCCTTTCATCTTGCATTTTAAACGCACTCTTGACTCTTTTTTTTATTATCGTCATTGTTTGTTGAACATATAGATTGAACAGAGTGAGCGAAAGACTACATCGCTGTTCTTGGTCTTCAGTCATCCATTCTTGTTGTAAATCTTAGGTTGCCAAATCTGTCAGCCTGGGGTACTAGGGACTGTGATATCGGAGTTGCCAAATGAAGGCTAAGAAAAAGATGGGAAAGGAATAAGTAAGGGTAAGAGACGATCGGGATAACCTTAAGAATATTTCAAGTACGAAAGAGATGGCTTACAAAACCATCGATCGACCAGTTCATGAGCATATTCGTCTACCTGACCAGTGAAAAGTTTAATTAAATGAAGAGATAAAAGAGACTGAAAGAAGAGATCCACGTTTTGCCATGAGTCTATTTGTTAGTCTCACAGAAGAACTCCTCACAAAAATTCCAGAGAGAGGGTTCCAAAATGAGGAAAGAAGCGTACTGTCTGTAACACGTATCTCACAGAATAACCGTGAAATTAAATTAGGATGGATTGTGATTGACTAGGATGCGGACAATCCAAGGATGAACATTAATAAAACCGATAAAGTACAGGGACGGATTCCTGACTAGAAATGGAGAAAAAGAATAAGTGTCCGAAACGACATCGTTGTCACGATAAATGACACGAATTCCTCCGACCACGTCCATTGTGTTCCTTATGTATTGCAGGCTGCGTGATTGACGCAGCATACTGAAAGAGCAGAATGGTCCTGTATCCATGCCGGAAACAAGACAAATTGGTGTCTGTGTACGGCCAAGCAGAGGGGGCACGGCCAAGCAGAGGGGCACAGCTGTATCAAAACAAGCACCATCACGAAACCACCCACATAACACGACATTTCAACTCCTTTTTGGGGGTCGATCATGGGGCCTTTCGGGCAGAAGAACATGAAGGGAGGCTGCAGACTGTGCGTATACCAAATTTGGAGGACCGGATTCTAGAGGCTATTGAGACGAGCCCTAATGCTAGCTACAAACAAGTGACCTGCCAACTAGTTGTAAGCCAAAGCATGATTATGTATATCCCGCATGCCAACTACTACTATCTCTATCACCTGCAATCCCATGGAGGACTTTTAATATCTGTTGTGAAGTGGATGCGATGCAATTCTGTACTGTGTTCCGCGAAGATCTGTTGTCGCTGCGCCGGCCGCAGTGGTCTAGCGGTTCTAGGCTCTCAGTCCGGAACCGCGCGGCTGCTACGGTCGCAGGTTCGAATCCTCCCTTGGGCATGGATGTGTGTGATGTCCTTAGGTTAGTTAGGTTTAAGTAGATCTAAGTTCTAGGGGACTGATGACCACAGATGTTAAGTCCCATAGTGCTCAGAACCATTTGAACCATTTTTTTGTTGTCGCTGCAAGCACACCGGCCGTTTCCGGACATATGTTTCTAGAATCTTTTTTCCTCCATTACCAGCCAGGAATTGGTATCAGCAGTTTTTTGGTTTCATTAATGTTCACCATGTATATTTCCTTGCATCATCCATGATGGAATAGTAAAGCGGAAATTAATATCCATGCACGAGCTACCCTCCGCCACAGATTGTACGATGACTTATGGAGTGTGCAGATACCCATGTAGAAGAAAACCTGAGAATCGTACTCGTCGTCACCTATTTCATCGAAATTTGTGGTACCTATATGCAGCGCTTGGCCAGAATTGTGTCAGAAGTGGGAGCTCCACATGGCTGAAGGTTTAGAAGTAAGATCATTTTTAGCGCGAGTTGAACGGAGCGTAAGTCACTGTGTCAGCGTAGTTTCCAGGTTGGTGCAACGGAAGCAGTACAACACGATAATCCGTACGTCGTGGGATCGAGTCCCTATGTTGTAACCTTCTTTTGTTTGAAATTTTTACGCTACTTATATTGAAATGCTCAACACATTGTATCTCATGTGATGAAACCCTGTGTGCAAGAGAACAATTTTCTTCTGTTAAGTGGCTCTCGGGAAGGACAGCAAATTCACAATTATACGACGAGATTTTGAAGATGAAGAACGATTTATCCCAAATTCGCTTTGCTAGTGCAACCCTGCGATACCTATTATGGTCAGGTGTAAAAAATTGATCGAAGAGCTTTAAAACTGCTCTTATCTCTTTGAGGGAGAGAAAGAAACCACATCCCTAGAAGGCTACATCAAAATACGTTCCACTGTACATGCTCAACTATCCTCGCCAGAGTTTGGCGAAAAGATGCACCACGCGTGGTTTAGTGCCAAACTATGGTTTGGGAGAAATTTTTTTATGAATGTAACTCAAGGTTTTTTGTATAGACGTTTAAACATCGACATAAAAGTGACAAAGTCGGCGTTTAAAACTTGTGCAAGAACCGACAAAGTTACTGCTTTCCCTGTTTCTATCATGAATAATAACCCCAGCATCTGTTAATAATCAACTGAAAACAATTGAAAGTATCTAATTTTATACATGATGTTCCCGTGTATGTGTATTTGCAGCCAAATAATTTCCTTTTCTTTAGTTTCATGAAAATATTTATAAATAGATTATATTCAATTTCGGTAGTGTAAGTATCGTAAAAATTGAAAATTAGGAAGAAAATATCGTGCAGAAAGTCGAACACACGACCTTCGGATTAGCATTTCCAGCAGATGGGAAAAGAATCACAACATCAAGGAGGAATTGAGTGATATAAACGAAAGTTAATAGTTTCCTACAATGAAAGATAATGTCTATTCAAATTTCGCGTCCGTCGCATAGGAATGGTCCCATAAGCACCACTATGAGGATGAAAATCAGGTTTCCTTGAAATACATTCTGTAGCGTTGGTGAGCGTTAGCTGCCTATCAGGTTCTACCTAGTGATTCGATGTTACTCAAGAATGCCTTAAAGTTGATAAAGACGTCATTATCAACAGCTCACTGGGTATAAATGAGGTAATAGGGCTAAGAGAAGCTGGATGTTCCTTCTGCGATATTTCTGAAGGACTTGGCAGGAATGTAGCCACTGTACATGACTGCTGGCAGCGGTGGTCGCGAGAGTATACGGTCGCAAGAAAACCGGGGTCCGGGTGATCACATGGCAGTAACACGAGGGAAGACCATCGTGTACGAAATATGATTCTTTCACATAGTACTGCATCTACAGGAGCAATTCGAGCAGCAGTTGGCACCACAGTAACACAAAAAACAATTATATATCGGTTACTTCAAGGATAGCTCCGAGCCAGATTCCCTGTAGTAAGCATTCCACTGATCACTCTGCGACTTCAATGGTGTCATTGGAGGGTAGGGTGTAGATCTGCAGTGTTTTCTCATGGAAGCTGGTTCTGCCTCTGGGCCAATGATGGCCGTGTGTGGGTTAGAGGGAGGCCAGTTGAGGGCCGACAACGAACCTGTGGGCGTCTTACACACAGTTTACGTACAGCTGAAATTATGGTCTGGGCCACGATTTTTTACTACAGCGGTAGTACTGTTGTGGTTATCCCACACTCCCTTACTGCGATATTCAACGTCAGTCTGATGATTTGAGCTGCGCTGACATTCATGAACGGCATTCAATGAGGATTTTTCAAACTGTGCAACGCTCGCCCACAGACCGCTGCCGGCCGGAGTGGCCGAGCGGTTCCAGGCGCTACAGACCCGAACCACGAGACCGCTACGGTCGCAGGTTCGAATCCTGCCTCGGGCGTGGATGTGTGTGATGTCCTTAGGTTAGTTAGGTTTAAGTAGTTCTAAGTTCTAGGCGACTGATGACCTCAGAAGTTAAGTCCCATAGTGCCCAGAGCCATTTGAACCATTTGGACTTAAATACGTAACCTAGACAAACGTATACCCGAACTTTCATAACTCTACATTAAGTACTTTTCAGTGTTGCGATTTTATCCATCAGTGTATACTCTTTTCACTGTGGCAATGGCTGCCTCGAAACTTTGCTGGCGTCCCTTGCGCAACACGCGGCATAAGTGTTTTTTTTTCCTTTTTTTATTTTTTTTCCTACAAGCAGCCTGTCTGGTGTTTCTACTCCCGTCACTTTCATTTCTGGCCAAACTGTGTATACACCACAAAATTTGACGAAATCATTGAAACGAAAGAGGCGGAGTGAGATTTTTTGAAGTTGCAGTTTTATTCAAAAATGTTCAGATGTGTGTGAAATCTTATGAGGCCTAACTGCTAAGTTTATCAGTGCCTAAGCTTACACACTACTTAACCTAAACTATCCTAAGGACAAACACATACACCCATGCTCGAGGGAGGACTCGAAGCTCCGCTGGGATCAGCTGCACAGTCCATGACTGCAGCGCCTTAGACCGCTCGGCTAATCCCGCGCGGCTGCAATTTTGTGCTATATCTGTCCTGGTAGTTTCCTGGAACAACTACGGGCGACGTACAGACGACCTCCTGAACATTTTTTTCTATTACACTGCAGTAGCATGTCTGGACACCGTTCGCCTTAATTTCTTCGCGACCTACACACGCGCCGCAATCACGCCATAGGATGTCCGAGATTCGTTTGCCGTAGCCGGAGCCGTGAAAACAGAAGTGCGCTCGACGAGACCAATTATTTAACCGGGCCTTCACACGCAAGCGGCGCGACGTGGCCGGCGGCTGGGAAATATCCGCTCCTGGAATAAAGCGGCCGGCGTCCTGCGCGCCGCATCCATTATACATCCAAAGCGAGCCCGCCGTAGCCTCGCAGTTAACGCCGGGCGCTTAATACGTGGCTGTAGCTCGCCCCCCACCCAGACCCCGGCTCCCGCCTCCGTCGCGGGCAAGTGGCGCTGCATAATTCAGAGGCGCACCTGCAGCCTCCGTTGTTATTACTGACTGCTAAATATCTAAAAAGGAGACCAGCTGGCGACCGCACCACTCTGTAATTTGTCGCAGTTTGAGCGGCCAGTTAGACCTCATAGCGGCCGGCAAAGACTCTCCCAAGGCCTCGGCACGACAACGCAGTACGATTTCCCGGCCCTCCTCGTGCGGACTTCCGCCACATTGCGAACCATCGATCGCGAGGGGCATGCGACTCTTTAATTGGTACTGTGCGCTGTTCACCTACTTTTGACACGAAGCTTCTGCGACTTCGGTTTGCTAACAGGGACGGGTTGAAACGTAGCGCCTAGTATTGCGGATGTGTAACTCAGATTGTAGCGGGCAGGTACCTTCACGCACGAGACATGGCTCTAACAAGACGGATGTGCGATCCGGTCCAATAGGTGGCTGCAAGTACACTGAAGAGCGGAAGAAACTGTCTAATATCGTATAGCGCCCCCCCCCCCCTCCCCAGAGCAAGCAGAATTGCCCCAACACAACGTGAAATCAACTCGTCAAATGTCTGAAGCAGTGCTGGAGGGTACTGACACCAAGAATCCTGCAGGGCTGCCCATAAATCCGTGAGGGGGCGGAGATATCTTCTGCAACGTGTCCCAGATACGTTCAATAATGTTCATGCGTCTTGAGTTTAGAGGCCAGAGGAATCGATTAAATTCAGAAGAGTGTACCTGGAGCCACCCTGTAGCAATTCTGGAAGTGTAGGGTGTCAGATTGTCCTGCTGGAATTGCCCATATCCGTCGGAGCGCAAGATGGACATGAATGGATGACGTGATGAGACAGGATGCTTACGTAGGTGTCACCTTTCACAGTTGTATCTAGACGTGTCACGGGTCTCATATCGCTTCAACTGCACACGACCGACACTACTACAGAGCCTCCACCAGACTGAACAGCCCCCTGTTGACATGCAGGGTCCACGGATTCATGAGGTTATCTCCATATCAGTACATGTCCATCCCCTTGATACAATTTCAAATCGGATTCGTCCGCTCAGGCAACATGTTTCCTGTGATCAAAATTCCAATGTTGGAGGTGACGGGCCCAGATGAAGCATAAAACTTTGTGTCATGCAGTCATCAAGGGTACACGAGTGGGCCTTCGGCTCTGAAAGCCCATATCGATGATGTTTTGTTGAAAGGTTCGTACGCTGACACTTGTTGATGGCCCAGCATTGAAGTCTGCAGAAATTTGCGTAAGGGCTGCACTTCTGTCCCGCTGAAGGATTCTCTTCAGTCGTCGTTGGTTCTGTTCTTGCAGGATGTTTTTTTGCCCGTAACGATGTCGGAGATTAAATGTTGTCCGCAGCTCGTGGTCGTGCGGTAGCGTTCTCGCTGTCCACGCCCGGGTTCCCGGGTTCGATTCCCGGCGGGGTCAGGGATTTTCTCTGCCTCGTGAAGGCTGGGTGTTGTGTCATGTCCTTAGGTTAGTTAGGTTTAAGTAATTCTAAGTTTCTAGGGGACTGATGACCATAGACGTTAAGTCCCATAGTGCTCAGAGCCAGTTTTTTTATTAAATGTTTTAGAGGTTTCCTGATGTTAACAGTACACTCGTGAATGGTTGTACGGGAAAATCCCCACTTCATCTTGAAACGTCCCCTTAGAAAAATTATAAATGACTCTGCTTAAACTGACACACAATATTTTTAGCGCAACACAATCGCATTTTCTAAAATCCCTACAAAAGAATGGCCCTGCCTAACATTAACCTATACCTTTCACAAATCACTTAACTCACAAAAATCTGCGTTATTCGAACTACTGCAATACAGCGAGCGCCACTACTGTCAGCTAAATAAAAGATTCAAATTTCTGAAGGCATTAACTACTGATAGGCATAGTTAGCAAATGAAAGATTTTCATAGAGAACAAACAATGTATTTACCTTAATAGTGTTCAAAAGTCATAATATATATAGCAGTTCATGACAACCAGTCTTACAAATGTCCTGTTTCTGTTGGACACACGTGCTGATCATTTTCTCTCAAAATTCCGCCATCTCTCTCCCCACATCCACCACTGCTGGCAGCTCACATCCAACTGCGCAACGCTAAGCGCTGTTAACAGCCAACTGCTCAACACTACAATGGCGAATATTACTCCAACAATGCAAACCAACCACAGCCTTCTCACAGTACAGTCAGTGATTTTCGTATAGAACGCTACATGGCGTTATCAACATAAAAACCTAAACAGCCTACTTACATAGCCCCCATGCTCCCCACAAAAAATTTTACAAATTGTTTTGGGCAGTGGCCAATACAGATTTGAAAAAAAATTCTTAATTACAATAACAATGAAATCAAATGCACACACTTATTCATCCAAAGTTGGTCAAAAGCTAAAATTTTCTCACAGTCCATAAAGACATCCTTGATCATCCATCACAGTAAAATTGCAGTTTTTTTCTCAAAGTCTGAGCAGTAAAATAAAATGCACATGGAAGTAGTGGATTTCTATGCAGTCTTGAAGAAGTATTGTTGTCCTTCCAACAGAAAGACAGTGCTAACTCTTGGCATGCAGACAGGTAATGGGCCACAACAGAGCAAACCCACAGCAGAGTCAGTCGAAGTTTTGGAGAATATTGGTTGGTACGTCATCACAGAACAGACCCACTGTAGTCCTGGTAGAGATTACGGTTTGGTGGGCCACCAGAGGTGCAGACCCACTGCAGTCCTTGTAGAAATAATGGTATTGGTGGGCCATCAAAGATTCAGACCCAATGTAGTCCTTGTAGAGACAGCCAGCAGCCATCTTTTGCGACTGTGTAGGTGCACAGTCACCATCGAAGAGTCTTGCGGACAATATAGCAAGTCCATAAACCACCACTTGTGCAGTCACAATTTTTTTTTAAATGTCCTTAGAACCAGCAATGCTGTTATCCGATCCTTGCTGAATTATTAACACTCATGCAAACACTAAAAGTCCTCTTTTTTCACATATTGTGCATGTACTATGACCAACATAAATGGGTGCAGTGATATGAATGCTTCCAAGTTACTTAATTTGATAAACTGTTGTGAACTACAATTTTATAACATGAGAATACAATAACAAAGGTACAAAATACACCATTAAAGAACATAACAATACAGATAACATTTGTAGTAATACAGGCTTTACAAGAGAATAGGAATAAACATGTACATCAGTGATACAGGAATTTTGACATAAGTAAATAAATAAAATAATGAGAATAGTTTTCTAAACATTAATTTCACATATGAGCATTGAAACAGAACAAAATTAATAATGTCTAAACATCTTTAAATGTAAATAACATTTTATAAGAACAATTTTACAACATAACTCTTATCAGATAAACACATAAAACAGGAAGAACAAAAATACACAATGGTACAGACGAACATAGTGGAATAACACAAAAGGAAAAAGAACAGTGTTTGTTTTGAGTGTAACATTTGGTACTGCAGTCCAATCCTAAACTTCATACCATAGACCTTTCCTCTTATTTCAACATTTGTTTCCACCAAAAAAATCCTATCCAACCATGCTTTCTGTATTCTATTCATATCCACTTTCAAAATAGTTATTCTCGACTGTACACTACTATTTTAGGCCAAACCATTTTATTATAGCTTCTCAATGTATTTCTTCCAATTTATCACAACTCGTTCTCGTACGTAGGCTACCCCCTCTTAAGCTAACTTGTATCTACAAGAGCTCAGATATATATACTAAGAGACGTGGCAATGCAGCAACACACAACAAATTAACACAAAAAGGAATGACAAAAAAATGCAAATTTGCAAAGCAAGCAGCAGTATATCTAAATTAGCAGAGCAAATCCAACATTATCACTAATATGAGCCAATTTGCAGCAAAGAGAAAAAAAATCAGTAGTAAAACTGGCTTAACCGAGTAATACAAAGTTAAATTCAGTAACACTATGGCTGGAAAACAGCAGCAGCAAATGCAATAACTTCTATCTAATCATGACAAACCCACAAGCAAGAAAAAAAATCAATGCAGATAAGGGAAATGTCTATTCACATCCTAATGTTTATGTAATTAAAGTCGTGCACCACAACTAATTCTACAAAAAATATTGGCAAGTACTTGAAAAGGAAATTATGTGAGCAGTTACTGTTATTAGTCCCTTCTTATTGTTCTTTCCTTTCCAAGTGCTCCTTTTTCGAGGAATATGGATCATAAATTTATTATTTAATAGATCTGTTGACAAAAAAGTGTTCACATTAGCAAATGCATTTAATTTTATTTTATAAAACTAATGCTGCAACACAACTGGAAACCAGATATCAAATGAAATAAGCAACTACGTACAAAGTAAACCATAAAAATATCATTCAATAGTCATGTGGCATTTCATAAGTTAGTGGAAATTCTCTCAATTCTCATAGAAAGACGCTTGTCATAGTTAAGTGTGGAGATTAAGTATCTTTCCAAGTAATGAGGGTGTCGTATTTGCGATGCTTTCTAGAAAGCAATGTCAATAGCGAGGTTAATGGCCTCTCCTTTTTTTTGTTGTGCCTCTGAAAGGCGCGAATTTTGTTTTTCCAGGCGACTGTCGCATAGCTTGGCGCCTACAGAGCACTGCGTCAAGGTCACTTAGCTTTCTTACCGAAATATTTACGACAGCAGTTTCCGCTACAGTGACAGTCTCATAAAAATTTCACAGGTCGAGAATTTGCGTTACAAATGTGTAGAAACAAAATCCTATAAATATAACAGTGTCCAAAAAATATTCGTCGGCATTGTGATACATTCACGCACTTACACACATTTCATAACTCTTAAAGTACGATTCTTGGTTTCCAACATCCTCTTCCACAAATCGGAGTCCCTAACCACTACTCATTACTCTTTACCTTATTATACATATACATATTCGTCGACATGTCAATCTTGCGTCGACACTTCAATATTTAATCATAATAAATACGTAGTATAATCAGATTCCTCATATAGGATCAGCTTATTGATCATAAACATACCTCACATTGTCACGTAATAATATCATAACATCTCAGTCAAATCTCAAAATCATCGTAGCTTACTCCAATAATTTCAAAACCTAAACAAATTCTCTGCTCGTTTCAATAGTGTCATCTGCTTCAAACGTACTTTAAAAATCATGATCCCATACAAATGCATCATTCAAAGCTCTCATAGTATCACAATGGTTCCAAAAAATATGAACCGTTCACAAACTACAGACTAAATACAATTTCATAAGTGTGAAGTTATCCAACTGTGTAATTACTTAAACATCTGTCACTAATGTCGTAAAAAAAATGTTTGTCTCGCTCAGTTTAATGATCAGATAGCTGTGTAATTCTGTGTTAGTGGAATATTGTACCGATGTGTAAAGTTGTATAAGCAAATACCATATTAGCTAGGGCTCCTTGTGCTTGCCAAACACACAGTACACAAAGTAAATGTGTACCCTCCTGAGGATTAATGTAATTATACCCTGAAGTGTTACAGATTACAGCAATGGAATGAAATGTATCGCGGAAAACTTTCTTTGTAATTCAAAAATCTTTAAAAATAAATGTATGATTGTCCTGTAACGCTAAATGTGCGTCTTGCTGTAAGATAATTCTGTGGAAGTGTCGTAGTTATCGTCATCTGCAAGCAAATTTCTGCTGAAGTCAATGTACTCACCTCATCATAAACAAAAGTGAAATGCTTTGCGTATAGATATCGTAGTTATTACGCTTATTGACGTGATGACGAAAGTACTGTACTGTATTGTTGTGCTACAGAAAAGGCTGTCTCATTGTAGCTATACCACAAAAGTACTACTAAAACATGTTTTACTTTCCAGAATAATAAAGAAAAAATGTGCAGATATAAAAACAAATACGTAAGCATGAGTATCAAAGATACAGTACGTTAATAACGTTTGTATTGTTTACATTGCCTTAAGAGTTTGTCCTGTATTGTATTTTAACTGGGGACCTAGAAACGACGGAGAGGCTCCGTCCCCGCCGCAGCCGCAGTGGTCCACAACCCCACGACGACTACCGCAGTCCACTTCACCCCTCCACCGCCCCACACCGAACCCAGGATTATTGTGCGGTTCGGCCCCCAGTGGAGCCCCCCAGGGAACGTCTCACACCAGACGAGTGTAGTCCCTATGTTTGCGTGGTAGAGTAATGGTGGTGTACGCGAACGTGGAGAACGTATTTGTGCAGCAATCGCCGACATAGTGTAGCCGAGGCGGAATAAGGGGTATCGGCCCGCATTCGCCGTGGCAAATGGAAAACCGCCTAAAACACTTACAGACTGGTCGGTTCACCGGACCTCCACGCAAGTCCACCGGGCGGGTTTGTGCCGGGGACCAGGCGCTCCTTCCCACTCCGGAAAGCCATGCGTTAGACCGCACGACTAACCGAGCGAGCTCTTAAGAGTTTGCTGAGGCATTACTTTTCAGCATGCCTTCGTAGAAATGTTGGTGTCGGCCACGGAATTAAACTGCACAACAGATTCATAGTGATACAAAAACTGTTGACATAACAGATTGGCATAGATGCGTGAAACATCGGCAGACAGTAAGGAATGGGGCAAAGATATAAGGCATTGATGTATATTTTAAATTTTTTTAAATTTACATAAATAAATCTTATAAAATGAAATATGTTTTCCAAAATATTTCAGTTCCACAATGTGATAAAAATAAATATTAAAATATATTACGCTTTTCACTTGGATGTGGCAGAAGCACTGTTAGACAATTCATAATGGTGTAACTGAACTCCACGTTACCGAAATGACAAAATAAATGCGTCGATATGCTGCCGCTTTAACAACTAGGGGGACCGGTAGTCATCAAATCGAATTCTTGTACTTCTGCAAACATTATAAATCTCAGTGAGACATGTAAGGGTGAGCAAAAGAAGATTACTCCTCGAAAACAGTGTTAACTGTTGGTGGGTGTCCGGGTTCCTTAAATGATTTTTCAGGAGACTGGGTCTGTAGCGTGAACGTGTTACTGTATTTGGTACCCGCTCTAACTTTATGCTCACATTAAATTGTACTGCGCCATTACGATGAATAGAGTTGGACGCAAGATATTTTATTGTCACACATCATTAAAAAGGAACCTTTTACGCTTTCTATCCTGTGATTAACTGAATTATAATAATCACAATGATTGTGTAGTAGTGTTACATCCCGTCAAAAACTGCTTCAACAAGAACACCCGTGCTGTTTAAACATCATAAAACAATGAGCAATACAGCTGCCTTAAACGTTGAAGAATTATGATGATATCACCAAGTTATGTGAAGAAGAGATTACTACCTTCTAAAGGCAAAATCATACGACCACGCAACCGTGGAAAGAAGGGTCACTATCCGCCCCCGGAATCTGAATGCAGTCTCTTTACACATTACAAAAGTCAGCATTTTCTATTACCGCTACTCTACCAAACTGCAGATCTAACACTCGAGCGTGATAGAACATACTGCTAGTTCAACGGTCATTGTAGATCTCGGTTTTAGTTATCACGCTGTTAAGGGGCAGTTATGCTAATTCCCATGTACGATGGCGATTACAGTGATCTTTTGCGGTCAAGACGACTTACAGAACGCTGTCAAATTACAGGCGCAAAATTTCCTCTGCCACTTCTTCGTAGAGCTTTCATCGAGCTGCAGCAAGACAGCAGCATAGCTTCTGCTCTCTGACGAGCGTATTCCTGGTAGCACTTAAGTGTGGCAGTAGCAAGCGTGCTTCTCATCTGTCCTCAGTTGCACTAAGGACGCCTCATCTACTTGATGCACAACGAAATCCCAACAGTATTTCACCGTTTCTTTGTCGACCACGAAGGCCCTAAATGACTTCGTGGTTCGGCATCTAGATTTATACTTCAATTCAACAGACTCTGAAGTACACGGACAGTCTCTACTGAGGTAGTTTTCATCTGGCCTTTATTTACAAGCTCAGGAGCACTAGTTGGAAAAAAGTACAATTTCGAGGTCGAAAAGTTGTCATCTAGAGGAATTAAAACTCTATAGAGTACAGCAAAAAGAGACATACGGTCATAGAGCCACGAATTTTGCGTTCCAGTCGAAATGGTTGTACAAGATGAGACAAGGAAAATACTGCTAGCAGACAGACGGCGTAGCAATGGGGCCCCACCTATCTCCGCTGGCAGTCGAGATATTCATGGAAGCCTGTGAAACAATGAACCTCGGTTCAGCTCCTTTACGCCCACGTTGCTGATTCAGATAAGTGGACGACACATTCGCTGTACGACCTCATCGTGAAACGGAGCTACACAAGTTTCATAAATATCTGAACAACATACACGGGAAGGTAAAGTTCAAGCTCGAAGCATTCCATTTCTAGACGTCGAAATATACAGGAGAACGGATGGAACACTGAGGCACAGAGCATATCGCAAGCCTACACATACAGACAAGTATCTGCACGCCCAATCCTACTACCACCCAGCGCAGAATAACTCAGTCATTCGTTCTTTTCCAACCCGTGCGCAGCGCGTAAGTGATGATCAAAACATCACACGTGAGCTTAAAAGGCTACGCACAACGTTTCTAGCCAACGGCTACAGCCATAAGTCGATCCACACAGCCTTATCGACGAACACAAGCAAGAAAGATAAGCAAGAAATAGACAAACTGCAGCCAACAGTGCGCTTACCTTATGTGAAAAATGTTACTAACCGAATAGGGAAACACCTTCGCCGCGTTAGGGTGCTGCCTGTCTTCTATAGTGGTCGTAGGATCCAGGACATGCTAGGCTCCTCTAAGGACAAGGTCCAAATGGCTCTGAGCACTATGGGATTTAACAGCTATGTTGATCAGTCCCCAAGAACTTAGAACTACTTAAACCTAACTAACCTAAGGACATCACACAACACCCAGTCATCACGAGGCAGAGAAAAATCCCTGACCCCGCTGGGAATCGAACCCGCGAACTCGGGAGCGGGAAGCGAGAACGCTACCGCATGACCACGAGCTGAAGACTAAGGACAAGGTGGATGCATTAAACACTGCTGGCGTTTACAAGGTGGAATGCGAATGTGGTGAGGTATACATCGGCGAGACTGATTCGGGAACACGATCGCTATATTCGTCTAGGGCAACACAACAAATCTGCAGTGGCAGAACATCAGCAATGCTGCGGAAAAGAAATAAAATTTAGCGATGCCTGTGCGTTGGTCAAGCAGCCGGGTATAACGAAACGCAAAATCAGAGAGGCCGTCGAAATACTTAAACACCCTGAAAACATGAACAGGGAGGATGGACTCAGGCTTGCCCCATCTTGGCTGCCAGCAATCGGAGCCCAACAGACAACACAGTCAACAAGAGGCACGAGCACTACAGGCGAGTAACTCGGCCGCGCGGCCGACGTCCAGAATTTGGCAAACAGCAGCCAACTTCTCATTCGACGGTGACCACCAATCAAGGCACATAACACAAGAGCCAGTAGACAACAGAGGTTACGTTCTCGCTCCACCGCAATAACCTATTAAAATAAAGTTCCCTTTCGTTCTTCCTTACGTGACCAATGAAACTAATAACCTTTTTAAAATTATAACGTAATAGCATGCGCAGTGAACAGTAACAACAAAATATATAGGACAATGCATAGTTAGAACGCACCGTTAGACCCAGAAGAGGACTTTTTTCCAGCAGCAGTAGTTTTATATATTATGATGCGGTACAATACAGAGAAAACTTTTATGTCGACTGACTCTGGCCGCGGAAGACTAAGCACTTATAAAAGATTGTCTTGGTTCCGTCCTATATTGTTCAAAGTTAAAATTAGAATGTGGTTTTGGAAGTTTTCTCACACTGACCAAGTAGCATGATGGCCCTGGGCTACCCTTCATGCAGATTTCAAAACAATTTAACTTTTAGCTATGCCAGTCAACTCTGAAATACAGGAAACATAAAACTAATGGAATAGATGCATTAACGTGACCACACGTGAAATTTAGTAAAGAAATGAATGTCACTTTTCTTCTTTCTTTTAAATATCCAACAGGATTTTATCAGATGCTCTGTTTTTATACTTAAGATTTTTGTTTCTCGGTTTCCACCTAAAATTACTGTAGTAAAAGTAATTTTATTAAATGTTTCGTACTGTTACTTCATAACTCAGTGGATGTCTTGGATTTTATCTTATGTGAATATAACTTAATATCGTTGAGGTTGCGCCCACATTTAGATAAATAACATAAGAGGCTGTACCGTTGTTATTGACGGTCTATATCAATGTGACGACCGCCTTTGCTCGACATCAACGTGCAGTAACAATTCACAGACGGAAGATGGTAACACCAGCAATGGAGGGTTATAAACCGTGTTTTGGTGGACACGAGAAGGCATTGCATTCGTCGTCGTAACGCAGTAACGGAGCGATTAATATGACGTCTGAAAGGACATAGTCATTGTGTTTCTTTCGTGCCAAGGGTGCAAACATTTCCGAAACGGCTGTTAGCTAAACAAGTAAACTGCTCATGAACAGCCGTGACAAAAGTGTACTGTGCAAGGCTAAATGGCGCTATTTGAAATCAGCGCCGATGCCAATGTGGTGGACCACAGAGCATGCATGACAGTGGTGAACGACGACTGCGTAGATGTGTCCGAGCGATTGGACATGCGTCGGCCTATGTGGCCGAGCGGTTCTAGGAGCTTCAGTCCGGAACCGTGCGACTGCTACGGTCGCAGGTTCGTATCCTACCTCGGGCATGGATATGTGTGATGTCGTTAGGTTAAGTTAGGTTTAAGTAGTTCTAAGTTCTAGGGGACTGATGACCTCAGATGTTAAGTCCCATAGTGCTCAGAGCCATTTGAACCATTTTGATTGGACATGCAATTATTGAGAAGTTGCCCATCCAGAAGAATCAAGACGCTACCAAAAGTGTAGCATGAACATTTGTGCGTACAGACCTCTGCGGCAGGCTCCTTCTTCATGCACCCTCGCTGGCAGCCGTTAGTCGGCGACAAAGGCTGGAGTTAGTTTCGCAACTGGACGTCCGCCGCTTGGCGACTGACGGTATTTTCAGATGAATCACGTTACATGCTCCTAAGAGGAGATGGCCGTCGGCGTGTACGGCGTGAATCGTGTGAAAGCAAAAACCCTGAAACCAGGTCTGCAGAACATTTATGTGGCTTTCCCTGGGTGATCTCGTCGTTTTAAAAGGCACAATGGATTGACACAACTATGCATCTATCCTTAGGGGCCACATCCACCACTACATGCAGTCACCTCTTCCTTGACATGATGCCATCTTATTTAAATAGAAGGTGATGAGCTGAGGAAGGAAAAGAAAGGAAAGGAATTAATGATACCAGCTGCATCTGGACTTTGAGCGGAATCTGTGGCGACGAGTGAGATGTGCCCCGGATTGAACCTCGAATGTCGGCTCTCCTGCTTATTACGAAGCTGCGTTAACCACTGCGCCACCCGGACACATTGTTAATCGCAAATGCACTGACTGTCTCGCCATGCTCCTCGACTGACTCACATTCCCAAACTGCACCATGAAGTACACCCAGTCTCCATTCCTGTTCTCTGTGCCTACTAATTTTCGATTCCCGCTGGAGATCGAATGCAGTGTGGATTTCCACTGATGGTTGTGGATTCGTAGTCATTCGAGGCAACACATTTATGTAATTGATACCCCCCCCCCCCCCAATAGGCTATCCTTATAAATTAAGGACAAAACTGATACATGGTGAAACAACGCTCTGGTGGACGCTTTGCGGGATTAAATCACCTCGAGGTATGACGTCGCGATGCATTTGACCTGCGGTCGTCGCACGGTGGCACTGGCAGCAGTCCACAGAGGTGTGTTGGTGCATGTCAGAGTACGGTGGCGCGAGTAAGTGTGCAGGCGTTTTCAGAAGTGCTAATGGTGACTGTGTGTTGAAAATGGCTCCAAGAACACATATTGGTGACATTATGAGGGATAGAATACTAGGGAGACTGGAGGCTGGTCAGCCGACAGTGTACAGGACCACAAGTAGACCAATATCTCACCATCAGTGCCTTCAGGCGGCCACGGAGTACTGCAGGTACCGTTGCTTGGGACCTTACCCCAACCACGGGAACAGCTGTCTCTGGACACACAGTCTCTAGACGACTGAACAGACACGGTTATTCGCCCTGAGACCTGCAAGGTGCATTCCACTGACCCCTGGTCACACGAGAGCCCGTAAAGCCTGAAGATCACAGTACGTGGTAATTGGAACAGTGGTCCCAGGTTACGTTCACGGTCGAGCCGAGCCACAGTGTGAACAGTGATTCTCACGGAGGTGATTTTCATCTGGCGTGAACCAAGAACCAGATACCAACCCTTTAATGTCTTTGAAAGGGACCTGTATGGATATCGTGCTTTGGTGGTGAGGGGTGGGATCATGATTGGTGCATGTACACCTCGGCAGTTTTAGACAGAGTAACTGTAACAGGTCATGTGTATCCGGATGTAATTTTTCATCAGTATGTTCGCCTTTTCAGGGGAGCAGTGGGTCCCACCTTCATCCTGATGGATGATGACACATGGCTCCACCGAGCTGCCATCGTGAAGGAGTATCTTGAAACAGAAGATGCGAATGGAGTGGCCTGCCTGTTCTCCAGACTTAAACCCATCGAGCACGTCTGGGATGCTCTCTGTAGACGTATCGTTGCACTTCTTCAAACCCCTACCACAGTACAGGAGCTCCGACAGGCAATGGTGCAAGAACGGGTGGCTGCACTCCAGCAGCTGCTCTATCATCTGATCCAGAGTATGCCAACCCGTTGTGCGGCCTGTGTACGTGTGCATGGTGACCATATCCCATACTGATATCGGGGTACATGCGCAGGGAACAGTGGCGTTTTGCAGCATTTGTGTTTCTCACCAATACCATGGATTTACAATCTATGTCGTGTGTGTTCCCTATGTGCCTATACTAATAGCGCCAGTTTTGTGTAGTGCCACATTGTGTAGCACCACATTCTGCAATTATCCTCCATTTATGAGCATGAGTGTACAATGATCAGGGCAGATGCACATTTACATTCAACCTCCAGTGGGAATCTAACACTGGCGAGCATGGAGGACATGGACGGGGCGGCGGTTAAGTGGTGGCGCTGTGTGGGAATGTGAGTCTGACGAAGAGCGAGCCGAGATAGTCCGCGCATTTGCGATTAACACTGTGTTCGGGTAGCAAAGTGGTTAACGCAGTTTGGTAATAAGCAGGAGATCCCGGGCTCGAGTTCCAATTGGGCATTCATTTTCAAGTGTCGCCTCTAATACTGCGTAAAGTCCCTATAGAGCTGATGTCATTAGTTGTTTTCCTTTCCTTTCCTTTCCTTTCCTTTCTCCGCCCTCCACCTTGAATATACATAATACGTATGAAACCTGCGGATTCCGCACAGTGTCTGTTCTTTCTGATACGTTCGAAAGAACAGACATCACGCATTCATATAAACAATGGCATACACCAGCCGGACGCTGCAACCTGTTACACAGCTCGGAGTGTACGTGCGTGGTTCGAATAGCGCAAGGATGAGTTTACTGTGCTCCCCTGACCATCATTTCAACCCAGTCTCTCGACCGTGTGTGACACCACGATCGGGCTGCTTACGCCGAGGATCCTCAACCGGGAAACCTAGTGCAGCTGGCCACCGCACTGCAATCGGCATGGCTCCATATTCGTGTTGGTAGCTTGTTTAATAAGCCACGGCTGCAAAATACTAACGCGAATTATTTACAGACGAATGGAAAAACTGGTAGATGCAGACCTCGGGGAGGATCAGTTTGGATTCCGTCGAAATGTTGGAACACGTGAGGCAATACTGACCTTACGACTTATCTTAGAAGAAAGATTAAGAAAAGGCAAACCTACGTTTCTAGCATTTGTAGACTTAGAGAAAGCTTTTGACAATGTTGACTGGAATACTCTTTTCCAAATTCTAAAGGTGGCAGGGGTAAAATACAGGGAGCGAAAGGCTATTTATAATTTGTACAGAAACCAGATGGCAGTAATAAGAGTCGAGGGGCATGAAAGGGAAGCAGTGGTTGGGAAAGGAGTGAGATAGGGTTGTAGCCTCTCCCCGATGTTATTCAATCTGTATATTGAGCAAGCAGTAAAGGAAACAAAAGAAAAATTCGGAGTAGGTATTAAAATTCATGGAGATGAAGTAAAAACTTTGAGGTTCGCCGATGACATTGTAATTCTGTCAGAGACAGCAAAGGACTTGGAAGAGCAGTTGAACGGAATGGACAGTGTCTTGAAAGGAGGATATAAGATGAACATTAACAAAAGCAAAACGAGGATAATGGAATGTAGTCAAATTAAATCGGGTGATGCTGAGGGAATTAGATTAGGAAATGAGACACTTAAAGTAGTAAAGGAGTTTTGCTATTTAGGAAGTAAAATAACTGATGATGGTCGAAGTAGAGAGGATATAAAATGTAGACTGGCAATGGCAAGGAAAGAGTTTCTGAAGAAGAGAAATTTGTTAACATCGAATACAGATTTATGTATCAGGAAGTCGTTTCTGAAAGTATTTGTTTGGAGTGTAGCCATGTATGGAAGTGAAACATGGACGATTACTAGTTTGGACAAGAAGAGAATAGAAGCTTTCGAAATGTGGTGCTACAGAAGAATACTGAAGATAAGGTGGATAGATCACGTAACTAATGAGGAGGTATTGAATAGGATTGGGGAGAAGAGAAGTTTGTGGCACAACTTGACTAGAAGAAGGGATCGGTTGGTAGGACATGTTTTGAGGCATCAAGGGATCACCAATTTAGTATTGGAGGGCAGCGTGGTGGGTAAAAATCGTAGAGGGAGACCGAGAGATGAGTACACTAAGCAGATTCAGAAGGATGTAGGTTGCAGTAGGTACTGGGAGATGAAGCAGCTTGCACAGGATAGAGTAGCATGGAGAGCTGCATCAAACCAGTCTCAGGACTGAAGACAACAACAACAACAACAGCTTGTAGAACCCCAATGACTCGCTTCCTGCACGTCTCTCAGCGATCCGCAGCAAAAAATATAGATACTCGTGCTTTTGACGGGTGTTCACATCAGTATGACTGGGGATTGTATTAATGAAATATAATAATCCAACAGGTATCAGAGCAATGTAAGCTGAAAAACGCTGAGAGGAGAACAGTCGATTGAAATAAATTTATTTTGTGTTATCTTTGCCTACTTTACTTCCGGTACATGACACGTTTTCCAAACTCACTGACTCAGTTGTATTAAACATGGCAATTTTAGAATTCGCCGCCCTTTCTATAAATTTCTGTTGGCTCCCATCGCCACAGCACTCATACTTTTGCAAAATTATCTCTTGTAAAATAAGAACCAAATTGTGTTTCTTAATTCTGATTTTTTCATTGCACCTCTCACTGAGACGCCCTGCTGAACCCGCAGGACAGGACATTGAGTATAATTTGTAGAAAAGGGGCCAAAATAAGCAGCTGTCAGTTACACTCGAACATACAACTTTATTTACTTAATCAACATTACAAGAACCTTTTTTTTATTTTTTAAAGAGCATCTTTCAGCTTTGGAACTTGACCACCGGCTGAATGCGCCGTACAACCTGATGCCTTAAGGGCAAGACCACTTTAATTTATAAACGGCTGAATGCCAATGAATTCAAACTGCAAGCGTAATCAGAAATGGAAGGGCAAGCCTTATCTTACAACAATTCTTTATTTAGGCTGAAAGCTTAAAGCATCAAACACTTTACGAGCATACCAATTCAAATTCGGTGAAGGCCTAACACTTAAAACTTCATAACATTATTTTTTTTAAATACCAAAGGCCATACGTCAAACAATTCTTTAAATTAGGCCGAAGGCCTTAAGAGCATAAAAACTCAAACTCAAAACCCACTGAAGGGACAAAACTTAAAATTCATAACACTTACATTTTTGAAAAGCCAAAGGCCTTACGTCAAACACATCTTTAAATTAGACTAAAGGCCTAAAGAATCTTACACCTTAAGGGCAAAACTACCTTAATTTAAAATGAGGCTAGAAGCCATACAAGTACAAACAACAAGAAAGAAGAAATGAAAAGAAGGCACAACACCAAAATGCGCTCAGATGTTCGAGGGTCGGCCTCAAATTCAAATACTAACACCAGCTTAGGTGAGACAGGCGGTCGGGCCATCCATTCTCAATCCGACGGCAAGACAACCGACAGACACTCAACAAATGATCAAGATCAGTTCCGCTCTATACTTGCACCGAAACTCAAACGATGCTAACAGCGGAGACTGTGGAACAACAACAACAACGGATCACAGACAACCCACAAGCGGTGGATGACCCAAATACATGTCATCTAATCAGACGACCGAACAAACGGTCAAGCAACTGTGTGTATCGGCAATCGTCAGGCGAGTGAAGGCTGTCCTGGCCTTTCTCGCCACTCAACTCCGGCCAATTCAGAGCCAGTACGCCGACAACATTTAAATTAACTTGTCAGTCAGAATCACATAAACTACATACAGTTTCACGAACACTTGCACGAAGAACTAGACGGCAGTGACTAGACGGCAGTGACTGCGCAATAACAAGGACGAACCAAGAGTCGGCACACACAGCCAACCCATAAGCGATCGCCGGCCAAATACACGTCATCCGACAAGACGACCGACCGGCGATCAACCAAAGTCGTTCCCACTCAAACATGTGTGTCGGCAACCGTCGGCGAGTGATGGCTAGCGCTGCATACCCCACTGTTGCTACGACGCGACTGCACCAACCGATCAACTGCTACAGTTCAGAACGGAGAGAGCACTTAAGTAACTGGGCAGTTGACATCACAGGCTACACACAGTTTCACAAACACTTGGACGAAGAACACGACGAATGCTACAAGCAGTGACTGTGAAATCCCTAGAACGAACCACGAGTTGAGACGCACACCGCCAACCCCTAAGCGATCGGCGAGTAAATACATGTCGTCCGGTAAGACGATCAACCGACCATCAACCAAGACCGTCCCCACTCAAGCCATGTGTGCCGGCGACAGTCGGGCGAGTCATGGTTATCCGAACCTCACTGCCGCTCCAACGCGACCGAACGTCTGCCGCGTCCCAACTGCCCGACTGCCAGGTCCGAACTCCACTGCTGGTGCTTTCCGACTGCCCTGTTGGTCCGTCCCCAACCTCCCTCCGTGCATGTGTGTCACCAGCTGTCGGCGAGCACTGGCTGTCGGCGTCTCACCGGCCCTCCTTCCCCGAATTCACTGCTGCTGCGTCTCGACTGCACCGCTGGTCCGTCCCCAACCACTCGAGACACACGACGACCGGGAAATACTATCGGTCGCTCCAGAGATAGTACGACAGTGCACTTATCGATAGGCGCTATTGCTGCCGCTCACGGGCAAGTAACGCAGGAAGTTAGTGACGCCAGTAAATGGAGTAAGAAAACGATGCGGCAGCACCGTAATAGAAAATGACAATAAATGGGACAAACGCGAGCCATGCACGGCTCACTCACGTTACAGATTGCTTCAAGTCTGTATGTTGCCTTATGTCTGTTCGGATACGAATCTACTGGCCACTGATATCTCGGTGGCCGTATTGTTTAGTCTCAACATTTTTGTTATTCTGAGCAGTACTTGCTTCACCTGAGGATCGATATCCGATTATGCGTGGTTATCATTGTCAGGGCAGCAGTGGCGTAACATTATCTGTCAATTCTATCCATCTGTTTTACTTCTGGAAGCTTGAGTTATCATCGCGGATACGCCCAGTTTAAAAGCGGACATTTGTAGGTAAAAGGCGTTTGTATTGGCGGGAGAACGACAGAGCCAAACCAAGCGCAGTTTATGACGGATGTGCAGCAGTTGCATTAATGCCCGTCTGCTGAATCCAGTCGTGATGTTATAAATAGGCCATACACACGTTGTGGAAACCTGACGGGAGCTTATGATGTGACGGTGATTAGGGAGCTCGCGTTTGCAAAACGGCGCAAATTGCTCATTTCACAGAACAGTAGTTCCTCGGCAACTGGTTGCGCTGTCATTTCATTACTGGTGCCATTACAGCTGCTTTCATTAATCTGCAAATAAGCCCATCAGCGCAAGTTGTTTAGAAGCTTTACGTCTCCATTACTGCAGCACCATTTCATTGCTATATTTGCATATTGAGCGCTGCAGTTGGGGAGAATGGAAGTGTGTAACACCTCGAGCTAATTCTGGAAAGTGTCGTCCGTCTCATTTCCAGTTATAGCAACTTAGTTACAGGTTTACAGGCCGATACTCTGCAATAAACCTCAGTTAATATTAGCGAGCATGCTGTTCAAGAACCACAAGGGGTGGAGGTATGCCCCGAAAAAGCCTGGAGATAAGGGAAGATTACAATAAAATTACTTCGTGCTTAGGTAGTGATTCCGAAATCAGGTATTGGATTGTAAGGAATACTCAGGAGAAGATATAAACCCAGAAAAAATTTAATTGTGACGAAGAATGAGCTGAAGCTTAAGACTGGGCAGGAAACAGCGATGCGCAAAGAATTGAGATACGGAAGTACTAAGGAATGAAGAGAAACGCTATCTAGCTATAAATACTGCGGCAAGACAGCGCACTTGAAAAGGAAAGGGCATCTCTAAAAGGGCAATCACAGAAGCTGGAAAGAAAAACATAGATACGACGAAAGTAGCTGCGAAGAAAGCAGAAGAAATACTTCTGTTGATCGACGAAAGAGGGAAATACAAAAATGTATAGGAAAAATCAGGAATAAAGAAACTCAAGTCACTTAGGACGAAATAAACAGAGAGTACCAGGAAAATAAGGTGAAACTGCTACATGAAAAATGTGTAGAAAACGAAAAAGAAATGATTTACCGAAGATCTCACGAAGCACGCAGATAAGCCAAAACAATCATCGCTGAAATTAAAATCAATTCCGCTAACTTCAAGAGTTTAATGGAACTCCCACTATTAAATGCAGAGGAGAGAGCGTATAGGTGGAAAGAGTAAATTCAAGGCCTTTCTGAGAGAATGACTGTGTGACAGAAAAAGAAACAGGATTCCACAGGGAAGGGATAGGGGATTCGGTATAGAATTAGAGTTTAAAAGTGTTTTGGACGACTTAAGGTCAACTAAGGCAGAAGGAACAGATAACATTCCGTTGCAAATTTCGAAACAATTATTCACGTTGGAGTGTAGAGAGTACGAGACGGGTGATAGAGTACATCAGAGTCAGTTTTCGTTGCATAGACATAAAAGTGAGATGATTCTCGTGGGTGTGGAGCAAGTCGAAAGCACAACATAGAAACCATTAAACGTCTGAATATAATACTCACTTCCCTGATTATCTGTCAGAAGATTGTCAAAATAGAACTGCTAATATTTGCAGAATTAATACACTGTCACAATGAAACACAGTTATGCACTTTTAATAAGTGTATCATATACGAAACACCTAATCTTGACTGTTGTGACCCAAGTGCTGTTAAAACTGAAATATAACAGCCATTTTTATTTAAGCTAGTCTAACAAAAAATGATTCAAATGGCTCTTAGCACTATGGGACTTAATTTCTGAGGTCTTCAGTCCCCTAGAACTTAGAACTACTTAAACCTAACTAACATAAGGACATCACACACATCCATGCCCGAGGCACGATTCGAATCTGCGACTGTAGCGGTCACGCGGTTCCAGACTGTAGCGCCTAGAACCGCTCGGCCACCCCGGCCGGCCCTGGTCTAACAGTCCTTGTTAACATATTATGTATAGAGTAGAAATAATGGTCTTTCAAACTCTGTTTAAACTGTGCTTTATCTGAAACCAAGTTGAGAAGCAATGGCTAGAATATAAAGTTTTTTGAACAGGTTTCTACGTGATATTCACAAATAAGCCTATTCACACGCTTATGCACAAGAAAATTTTTGCTTGGTTTGACGAATTACCCCAGAATATGATCGCATATGACATAATAGAATGAAAGAGAGCGAAGCATGCAACATTTTTTTTAATATTTATATTTCCTACGTCTGACATCATTATCACTGCAAATGCAGACATATTTACGTGCTTCAGCATCTCTGTGATACGCCCCTCCCAACTGAATTTATTATCAAGTTGTAATACCAAAAATTTAACACTGTCAACATCCTTGATCTGCATGGCTATATATGATATGCACATGCTAGAAGGCGATCTCTAACAGGTTCTGAACTGCATATAGTAGGTCTTTTAAAAGCTTAATGACAGTGAATTAGTTTCAAACCATTTATTAATGTCAGTGAAACTTTGATTAGCAGCCATTTTAAATTGGTATTTGACTTGCTATTTATTGCAATGTTCGTATCATCTGCAAACAAACAAACTTAGCATGTGCCACTGTGACTGACCGCGGACTGCACAGGTATTTCGCAACGACACCCATCGTTTCCTGTTAGTTACGTAAGACTTGAAACATTTCACTGTGCTGCCAGTGACATAATAATTTAATTTACCTAAGAGAATTCTGTGATTCATACAGCCAAAGGCTTTTGTCAGGTCACAAAATGCCACTAGCCACTAATTTGTTATCTAATGAACTAAGTATGTTCTCACTGTACGTATAAATAGCTTTCTCTGTATCGGAATCCTTAAGGAACCCTAATTGTAACTTGGACAATATATTACTTACAGTCAGATGCTTAAGGAGACACTTGAATACAACCTTTTCAAATATTTTAAAAAAGCCGCCAAAAGTGAAATTTTTCGATAGATTGACAGTATCTCTTTACGCTCCTTCTCGAAAAGAGGCTTAACTTTAGCATATTTTAGCCAGTCTGGAAATATTCCGTTGATAAGTGACAGATTACACAGATTGCTTGAGATAGAACTGAACTTGAGTGAGCACTCTTTGAATAACTTTGTTGATATGATATCATAACCGCTAGAATGCTTAGATTTTAAGGACTTTGTAACGGATGCTGTTTCTTTGGGAGACGTGAGCGTCACTTCAGTTTTAATGAAGTTTCTCGTAAATACTGGTCTCCGATACTCTACTGCAGTGTTTACGGAACCTGGTAACCCCAATCTGTAAGTAACATAAACAAAGTACTTGTTTAAGAGGTTCGCCCCCGCTAGCTGAGTCGTCAGCGCGACAGGATGTCAATCCCAAGGGCCGCCTGAGTCGGAGATTTTATCCGCCCATGTAGTGGCTGTTGTGTTGTCCTAATCATCACCCTTTCATCCCCATTGACGCGCAAGTTGTTTCAGAAATTGGCAACACTTTATCGATTTGTTACCAATGTCTCATTTATTTTTAGAGTTACCTGTTCCTCTTCATTTTTGGTCCCTCTTGTCACTATATCCCGTACAGATTTTATTTTCTTGTCTGACGTAATTATCTTTTTCTCATAACAAAGCCGCTTAGGTTTCTGGATTACTTGCTTCAGTATATTGTGGTATTCTTTGTAATGCCTTACAATGCTAATATCAGAGCTGTTCCTATGCAGTAGATACAGTCTTCTTGTTGTCCCACATGATATTTTTATTCCTTGCGTAATCCATAGTTTATTTTCAGACTTCCGTTTGATTTGAGTTATCTTTAGGGGAAGACAATTTTCAGAAGAGGAAGTAGCTAACAGTCTTAATGAACGCTTTGTATTTTCCACTTGAGCCAGAAGTATTGTAAACATTTATCCATTTCATGTCTTGAGCAATCTTCTCGAATTCTCAATTCTTGACTGATTTATAACGCTCCTGTACTCATATTTACTAGATTTTATATCCAAACAAGTTTCAACATTTGACATAAGATGTTGCATGTCATGATTAGTTATCCCATTTACTATTGGTTTTGTGATATGACTTTTTTCCTAGGGTTTGTCTATAAGATATTATCAATAGCAGTCTCACAGCATTTACATACCCTGGTCGCGAAGTTCACAGGAAGAATTAAATCGAATGACAGTGCTACTGATTGAAATAATTGTTCATTGACAGAGCTTTCCAATAAATCCACATTAAAAGTACTAGCAGCCACTATTCCCTTGCCTTTTACTGTGACGTGGGACAACAGAGCTTCCATTCTTTTTCTGTGAAGGCTACAGTTTCCTGAAGGTGTTCTTTGTGTACTTACTATTATGAAGGACTTATTATGGAATAATGCTTCTGTCGCACAAGCTCCTATGTGCTGCTCTGAGAAAAATGAAATTAATAGTTTCTGACGAATGTGGCAAAGCTTCCTTTCTCAGTATTACGAAAGTAAGAAGGTAACTTGAATCCCGTACATTCAATATATATGTACACCAGTGATCAAATAATACTCAGGCAGGCTGATTATATCAACTCGTTTGCTCAACTTTAATTCTTCAACACAAACAAACAACTCATTAAGCTTACCCCTTAGTCCTCGGATATTATGATGCAGTAAGGATAACAGATTTCATGCACTACCTGAGTTACGTCTGGATGAAACTAATTTTTCTGTCAATTTCTTAATATCTCCAGTTTTAATCTGGGGCTGCTTACATAAACGTGTACATTGTTGTTGTTGTTGTGGTCTTCAGTCCTGAGACTGATTTGATGCAGCTCCCCATGCTACTCTAACCTGTGCAAGCTGCTTCATCTCCCAGTTCCTACTGCAACCTATATCCTTTTCAATCTGCTTAGTGTATTCATCTCTTGGTCTCCATCTACGATTTTTACCCTCCACGCTGCCCTCCAATACTAAATTGGTGATCCCTTGATGGCTCAAAACATGTCCTACCAACCGATCTCTTCTTCTAGTCAAGTTGTGCCACAAACTTCTCTTCTCCCCAATCCTATTCAATATCTCCTCATTAGTTATCTAATCTACCCATCTAATCTTCAGCATTCTTCTGTAGCACCACATTTCGAAAGCTTCTATTCTCTTCTTGTCCAAACTATTTATCGTCCATGTTTCACTTCCATACATGGCTACACTCCATACAAATACTTTCGGAAATGGCTTCCTGACACTTAAATCTATACTCGATGTTAACAAATTTCTCTTCTTCAGAAACGCTTTCCTTGCCATTGCCAGTCTACATTTGATATCCTCTCTACTTTCCTTTCTGGCTGCCAGTTTCGTCAATGTGATCGTCATTTCCAGATTGCCTTGAACATCTCCCAACACTAGAAACTACTGTTCTGTCACTTGCAACCACCTTAAAATGTAAACTTTTACGGCCGGAATTGACATAATTAATAAAATACTCCAAACTATAAAGCAGTTTTAAAACCCGACGTTTTCTCTCCATCTGTGGAGAACGTTTTCAAGGGTGATCGTAGCTCTGTTAAATGTCCGGTTCATACAGCGGCTCGCTACTGACTACTTTTAACCACTGGTACTTCCCTTTAAGTTATTTATTATTGGACCAGACAGTTTTCCCTTCGCTTTCCTGTCGAGATTAAGCTCATGCCTAGAATAGTCTCACCTACTGATGGAGTCAGCCGGAAACATACCGATATGAGACCCCATATCTGATCGAAGCAGCTGTTCCAGCTCTAAATTAACTCTCTTCTAACAGAAGAGGTTAAATGTGGCCAGGCATGGCGCCTCAGGACAGAGACATGCCCAGACCAGTGTGTCTAGTTGCTGCGGCTATCACCCTCTGTTGAGTAATAAGGGTCCATGTCTATGCCGTTGCCCGCACCACTCACTACTATGGTGGTGTCTTTGCAAAATGAACCTACATCCTCTGTCACCTGACACAAGCTTACACTAGGTTTTGATAAACTTGTCACTGGTAATCCAATCCTAGTTCATCCTGCAACTTTTGGCCAACAGCTCTACCATGTGAACCACCTAACAACAAAATTTTCTTCTTCTTCACAACGTTTTCTGACTGCTAACTTCTCGAACACTTTTTAAAGTTTGTTGTTCACGCAATCCTTCACTGTAACATGGCCTTTAAGAGTAATGATGGGACCAGTAGAATACCATGACATGGCTGCCCCAACACCATCACACTTCCAGCTCCCTGCTTAGCCGTTGGGATCAAGCAATTACGATTGTATCCTTCTTTTGGCATTCTCCAGATGTAAGCCCGGACGATGTTGGAAATATCGAAAAAGTTGACTCGTAGGGTGTTTCTACTTATCAGCCCTTCAGAATTTATCCTTCGTGCACCTTGTTTTATGATCCTTTGCTGTGGTTGTCGCCACTAATCCACTAATGGTTTTAGTATACCAGCCAGTTCATGAATAATCGCTTTATCGAGTTCTCCGCGGGCAGTGTCGATAGATGCTATGGCTATTGAGCACTGCAGTCACTTTAGCCGTAGTAGTTTTGTTTTGTTTTGACACAGTTCGAGTTAGCGTACGACGATCTCTGTCATTTAGTTTTGATTTGCGCCCACTATTACATTTACACGATGATGTGTTTTCATGTTTAGCATATTCTATCATGACTGTCGAAACAGCTACTCTTGAAACATTCAATGAGTTGGCTGAATTGGATACTTATGCTCCATCTAATCGGATCCTCACAATATGCCCTCTTTGGAACTCTGTTAGGTTTTACATTGCAAGTCGATCTCGGAGTGCAAATACGAAGGATGCACTACTCGTAAGCATACTTCACTGATGCCTAGTCCGTACTGAACACGCCCAGTCCAGTTTGAAGAGTGCCTTGTCTGTATTGTTGACCGCCAAACACAACCATCCCATTGCAACCACTGTTGCCATTATTATGCCTATCCCTTGTAAAATATGGGAAAAATCATTACATTCAGTAGCTGTCGACTTCAGTTATCTTCTCTCCATGTGTTGAGTAGATTGTCTAGCCGGGATGGCAGCATGCTGACCTGAGCCTGAACACCTCGTGAAGTCTTCCTTTCCCTTCCTAGGTATTGTGGGTGCAGTATCGTCTAAGATGCTCCAGGTTGACTTGTTCCATTGTGCTGCTTTCGGATCCAACATCCTTACTGCCTGACCGCCGGAACATGCTGTGTCGTCGTAAAGCGCACACGCTCACACTGTGTGGTGTGGAGTGACCACACTGCTGCAGCTGAACCACCGTTCATCTGTCTTTTGCTGTTGTACGGATACGTAACATACGGGACATGACTAGTCACGTAATGTACCAGACCAATTTTTAATCTCTGCGTAAATTTAGGGGAGGATTTGCCTGCAAAGCCCCATTCATTATGCCACAGGTGCAGTATGCGATCGTCTATTTTTGTTTTTGCGTTAGTTCCATCTTTTGTGCTTCCACCTGACTGCCTGTCTTTAATCAATAAAGGACTTCCCTGGTTCTGATTTTCATGTTTAATGGGCATATTCCTAGAATGACTATAAATGCATCATTTTGGGCAGTAGCACACCTCGTTGGACTCATGTGACTAACGAGCTGGTTTCACAAGCTACCTTACATGAGGCCAAACACTCGAACCATATCTTACTACGGGTGCTAATATATGGATTGGTGGTTTACTCTCATTGTTTGCAAGGGAAATCGAAATTGCTTCCTGGCAAGAGACACTCGTAGTATAGTCCGCGTAATTAACTAGCTATATAGACGTGTATTACTTCGGCAGGTATCCCATCCGGCCCGAAATTTTATCTTTTCCAGTGTTCGCCTAATTTATTATTGTGGAAATGGGTACACAAGTGTACTGTTTCTATAGTCTTCCCACAACATTAATCGTAACTTAACAGTGACTTTGTGTTTGTCTTTTAGCTGCGCAACTTTCTGGTAGCGTCCCGTGCTTTATTCTGAGAGTGGACAATGCTATTGGTGATCGTATTTTCTCGCAGTCTATTTTGTATGGTATTACCCCGATTTCTAAGTTAGACTCTACGAATTGCTTCCAGCTCTCAATTTTTGTTTTCTATAGCTCTTTCTTAGAACGCTATTTAACATATCCTTATCTATGCAGGCTTTGGATTTTTTCCTCTTGGATCACGCTGCTCTGTTATAGCTTCCTGGCTCTTCTTGTTTCATGCCTCAGGTTCTGCAGCCGTAGTTTCCAGATGCAAAGTACTGCTCTAACAAGACCTTTCCTGATTAGTATTGACGCCTCCAATGCTGCACATATAGCCACTGTTAGTTCTTGGAGTGCTAGGGTAGATCAGAGATATACAAGTCGCCGATGTTGTCGAAAGCCGACCACGTTGAGGACCGTGGTACTGACATACTGTTAATTTAAAAGCTCATAACAAAAACATAGGACAATTTTATGCAGCGTGTAAGTTTTCAAAATATTTCCCGTTTTACTAAATTTAAAATCATTTCATGAATGTCTCTGTAGAGCTCGAAAGAACTATCATAAATGTTACCGAATTGTGAAAAAAATTCTTTCTGTCCATATTGATGCAGCAAACGAGTCGGGAGTATAAATCGAGGCCCCAGCAAAAAGGAAAGAAAACCTGTAACAACCATATGGAAACGGGTTCCTTAGAAAACCCGAAACTGGTTACGGTCTGATTCAATTAAACCTTTTTAAACTATATTTGGGGGGCCAGCCATGATGAAACTTCTGGTGCGCAAGATCTATGAAACAGACTTCAAGAAGAATTTTCTAATTCCAATTCCAAAGAAGGCAGTTGCTGACAGGTGTGAAAATGAAGAACAACCAGTTTCATTAGTCATAGCAGCAAAATATTAACGCGAATTATTTGCAGAATAACGTCAAAACTGTTAGAAGCAAACATCGAGGAAAATCCGTTTGGATTCCGGAGAAATGCAGGAACAAGTGAGACAATACTGACCTGACGACTTATCTCAGAAAATAGTTACGTTCTGAAGGTAGTAGGCGTAAAATACAGGGAGTGAAACGCTATTTATAACTTGTACAGAACCCAGCCGGCAGTTATAAGAGTGGAGGGGTATGAAAGGGATGCAGCGGTCCAGAGGGGAGTGAGACGGGGATGTAGCCTATCCCCGACGTTATTCGATATGTCCACTGAACAAGCAGTAAAGGAAACTAAAAAATAATTTGCAGCAGGAACTACAGTTCATTGAGAAGAAACAGAAACCTCGAGGTTTGCCGATGACACTGTAATTCTGCCAGAGACAGCAAAGGACGGAAGAGCAGCTGAACGGAATGGACAGTGTCTTGAAAGGAGGCTATAAGATGAACATCAACAAAATCAAAACAAGGATAACGGAACGTAGTCGAAATAAATCAGGTGATGCCAACGAAATTAGATTAGGAAACGAGACATTTAAAGTAGTAGTAGTGTTTTACTATTTGGGCGGCAAGATAACTGATGATTGCCGAAGTAGAGAGAATATAAAATGTAGACTGGCAATGGCAATAAAACATTTCGCGAAGAAGAAAAATATGTTGAAACGTCTCCTTAGAAAAATTATAAATGACTGTGATTAAACTGACACACAAGATTTTTAGCGCAACGCAATCTGACTTTCAATAATCCCTACAAAATAGTGGTCCTGACTAACATTAGCCTATACCTCTCACAAATCACTTACATCACAACGCTACAATAGCAAACAAAAATGCAAACCAGCCACAGACTGTACACACCACAGCCAGTGATTTTCATACAGAGCGCTAGGTGGCGTTACCAACATACACTCCTGGAAATTGAAATAAGAACACCGTGAATTCATTGTCCCAGGAAGGGGAAACTTTATTGACACATTCCTGGGGTCAGACACATCACACGATCACACTGACGGAACCACAGGCACATAGACACAGGCAACAGAGCATGCACAATGTCGGCACTAGTACAGTGTATATCCACCTTTCGCAGCAATGCAGGCTGCTATTCTCCCATGGAGACGATCGTAGAGATGCTGGATGTAGTCCTGTGGAACGGCTAGCCATGCCATTTCCACCTGGCGCCTCAGTTGGACCAGCGTTCGTGCTGGACGTGCAGACCGCGTGTGACGACGCTTCATCCAGTCACAATCATGCTCAATGGGGGACAGATCCGGAGATCTTGCTGGCCAGGGTTGTTGACTTACACCTTCTAGAGCACGTTGGGTGGCACGGGATACATGCGGACGTGCATTGTCCTGTTGGAACAGCAAGTTCCCTTGCCAGCCTAGGAATGGTAGAACGATGGGTTCGATGACGGTTTGGATGTACCGTGCACTATTCAGTGTCCCCTCGACGATCACCAGAGGTGTACGGCCAGTGTAGGAGATCGCTCCCCACATCATGATGCCGGGTGTTGGCCCTGTGTGCCTCGGTCGTATGCAGTCCTGATTGTGGCGGTCACCTGCACGGCGCCAAACACACATACAACCATCATTGGCACCAAGGCAGAAGCTACTCTCATCGCTGAAGACGACACGTCTCCATTCGTCCCTCCATTCACGCCTGTCGCGACACCACTGGACGCGGGCTGCACGATGTTGGGGCGTGAGCGGAAGACGGCCTAACGGTATGCGGGACCGTAGCCCAGCTTCATGGAGACTGTTGCGAATGGTCCTCACCGATACCCCAGGAGCAACAGTGTCCCTAATTTGCTGGGAAGTGGCGGTGCGGTCCCCTACGGCACTGCGTAGGATCCTGCGGTCTTGGCGTGCATCCGTGCGTCGCTGCGGTCCGGTCCCAGGTCGACGGGCACGTGCACCTTCCGCCGACCAGTGGCGACAACATCGATGTACTGTGGAGACCTCACGCCCCACGTGTTGAGCAATTCGGCGGTACGTCCACCCGGCCTCCCGCATGCCCACTATACTCCCTCGCTCAAAGTCCGTCAACTGCACATACGGTTCACGTCCACGCTGTCGCGGCATGCTACCAGTGGTAAAGACTGCGATGGAGCTCCGTATGCCACGGCAAACTGGCTGACACTGACGGCGGCGGTGCACAAATGCTGCGCAGCTAGCGCCATTCGACGGCCAACACCGCGGTTCCTGGTGTGTCCGCTGTGCCGTGCGTGTGATCATTGCTTGTACAGCCCTCTCGCAGTGTCCGGAGCAAGTATGGTGGGTCTGACACACCGGTGTCAATGTGCTCTTTTTTCCATTTCCAGGAGTGTAAAAACCTAAACAGCCTACTTACAATGTTAATATCGAATATAGATTTAAGTGTTAGGAAGTCTTTCCTGAAGGTATTTGTCTGGAGTATAGGCGTGTTTAGAAATGAAACATGAACGATAAACAGTTTAGATAAAAAGGTAATAGAAACTTTCGAATTGAGGCGCTACAGAAGAATTATGAAGATTGGATGGGTCGATCATGTAACTAATGAGGAGATACTGAATAGAATTGGGGAGACAAGGAATTTGTGGCAAAACTTGATCTAAAGAAGGGGTCGGTTGCTAGGACGCATTCCGAGACATCAAGGTATCACCAATTCAGTATTGGAGGGAAGTGTGGGTGGTAAAAATCGTAGAGGGAGTCCAAGAGGTGAATGCAGTAATCTGATACAGAAAAACGCAGGTTGCATTAGTTATTTGGAGATGAAGAGGCTCACGCAAGGTATAGGGAGAGCTGCATCAAACCAGTCTTCGGGCTGAACACAAAACCATATGTATTGCTGGTTGCTGTTTGAATATTGGGTGGTTATAATTGAAGTGCAGTTGATCATAGAGTTCCAGCTTGGGCTCCAGTATGTTAGCGAATCCTGATAGAAATTCTAAAGCGTTAATGCAGAACCGATTCATATTGGAAAAAAAAGAAACATTAATTACTTTTTTGGGCCTTAGGTGCAAATGTGGCGCAGTGAGTGCAAAAACAGCCATAGAAATCTTTCCATGTGTAATGTGTAATGGATTAGGAACGGGACTTGGGCAGGAAGGTCAAACAAGTAAAAAAGGCATAATGTGATCTTATTATTACTAACCGCCGTTTTCATTGTTCGCTCAATATGAACACCGTAGACGTAGTCGAGATATTGCTTAGGCCCAAAGCTACTCCCAGCATTTACGATGGAATCTAAAAAACGTGTTCACGTATGCTGGCCTTCGGATCAGGTCGAGATCAAACGTGTCCCTGGTAAACGCGTTGCTTTAGATATCACCAGAGCCAAAGTTACGCGGATTCAGATCGGGTCATCTTGCAGGCCATGCATCTGGCAAACGCCTGGAGATAACACGTTCGTGGAAGGTTGCGTCGAGGAAATCTCAAAGGAGATCTCAGTAGCGTGCAGACATCACGGTACATCTGACAGGACCTGGGGGTGTATTCTCTTCAAAGAAGAACGGACCAAGACTAAAGGTGCCACCCCACACAGTTACAACAGCGAGTGCAATGGGTGTTCACGCACAATGAGCATTTTAACAGTACCCCAAAATCGGCATTTCTGTGTATTCACTGCTCCTTGTAATGGAAAATGTGCCTCGGCACTCCATAGCATATTGCCTTGTCGTATGTCATCAACTTCGAACCGTGCTATAAACCTAAGAGCAAATTCTGAACGTTGCTGCCGATCATCAGATATCAGTTGCTGCAGCGTCCGGTTGTTGTACGGCTGTCAGTGTAAAACATACCAGAAGTTTTCCGTACAGTAAACCATCGGATGGAGAATTCTCGTGACACTGTAAGAGAACGAGCTCTACATGGGACACGTGCTGCAACATCGCCAATATCTTCCACCGGGATAGGACGTCTTCCTCTTCTAGATGTCACACCAACGTCACCCGTGTTTTCGAATTAAATTATCATTTTCTTTAAAGTATTTAATGGCATTGAGCCTCACTTCGGACTTACCATTCGGCCATACCTTCTGAATGCGGCACTGTAATTGCTGCCATTCTGATAAAAGAGTTTCACTAACAACACACTGTCTCTCTTCTCGACAGCCACACTGATCACTGGTGTTACGATGTGTCGACTGACGGCATGTATGTCATACGACAGCATGGATGTCATACAGATAGTGTACAGGACCAGGTTTTCACCTTGCAGCCGCAGCTGAAACCAATGTGTTTTTCAGCATAATTCGGTTACGTATTAATATATCTACCAACTTTCGCTGCCATACTGTAATTACAGCCCACAATGGCCCTCCATGACTGCCTAGATTTTCATTATAGCACCCTGTATAAACTTTATTTTGTTTAAGCCTCAAAAGGCAGAAAAGCACCCAGATGATGACCTGCTTCTGTATCTCAAAGTAATGACACAGGAAGCTAGACTGACTGAGTGTTCCAAAGTTTCCCCCTTTTTTATGAGGAGTTATTATAATCCTTTCATTGTCGTGTCGAAAAACAAAGTTACGTAATTAATTTTCTGTGTGTTTGCAAGTTCATGTCTGCAGTGCTGGCACACAATGAAATTCCCCCTTCACAGTACAAAAGGGTCACACATATTATCCAGCCACAGCCAGAATTCCACTGTTACCGAAAACGGTTACCGCACGTACTCCGCTTTATCAAACTACTGTGACTGCGCCTAAAAAAAAATGTCAATCAGATAACGATTGCCGGCCGGAGTGGCCGAGCGGTTCTGGGCGCTTCAGTCTGTAACCGCGCGACCGCTACGGTCGCAGGTTCGAATCCTGCCTCGGTCATGGGTAAGTGTGATGTCCTTAGGTTAGTTAGGTGTAAGTAGTTCTAAGTTCTAGGGGACTGATGACTTCAGATGTTAAGTCCCACAGTGCTCAGAGCCCATAACAATTACTTCTTTTCATTTTGCGACATGTTCAATATTATGATTACCAATCGTAAACTGGGCCACACACGTGAACGAAAAAAGAAGGTACGGTAAAATCATGTAGATTGTAACACATGTGACTAGTGCGTTGAAGAAGAATTGAATCTAGCTCATAGTACCGGATGGTATATATTCTGTACAATATAACATCAGCTATGGGCCAGAGAAGTGAAGTAAATCCACTGATTTGCATATTGTATGTAAAGAATTCATAACGCAAAGTGAATAGCATTCTCTTATTACTCATTGATGAAGAGGGTGGTATCTACTTTTAAGCGTCATAACCATCACGAAACGTAGAGAGATTTACATGAAATGTGGACAGGTCTGATACATCGCAGCTTACCTGTGAAATGCACCAGTGCCATATGACCCACACAGACTAGACATAAAATCCCATGATATTTGGTTACAACAGTTGCTACAAGCTTCCGGAACATTTCACAGATAAAACACCTATACAGAATATTACGAAACATATTCAAAAGGCAACCTGCTTCTGTAACCGAGACCGCCAATGCCGATTCACACCTGCCCGACAGCACTCGATTCGAAGGTAAGCTGGTTCGCCTCAGGGGGCTCATGGTTCTTTTGTGAGTTTGTGCGTGGCGCACACGGGGCCCGAGCTATTGCAGCCCATTCTTTATTCCCAGACTGCATTTGATTCACTGTGACACTCACTCTTTAACCTCACTCCTTTTCCGCTGCCCCCTGCTTCCTCTCTTGGCGTTCTTATTTACGTCGACCTGGCTACGTGCCTGGTTTCCTGCATTCCTTCAGGTTTGGTTCCTCTTCCTTGTTCTCTTCCGTACTTCTTGGCGTTTTTGGTCCCCGCTTGTGCTTTGACCTCCACTTATTTATTTTCTGTCTCTAGTGTGAGCCACTTGTGGAATAACTTCCTCCATAGTGTCTAAGGCTTGGATTTCTCTCCTCCCCTCCCTTCCCATCTCCTTTCCCCTCCCTCCCGCTCGGTCACCAGCACGTGTAGCCAGTCTATGTGGTGACCCTGACTTAGCCCCCTGACAGCACAAGGTTCGCGCTAGTGATACCTGAGCTGTTACCTCACCATGTATGCCAAAAAGTGGTAGCTTGTCATACTGGAGCATCGGAACTCCTGGCATCAACTGCCTTGCCAGACGGCCCTTTTTGCAGTTCAGTGCTGTTCATAGGGAGAGTCTCTGTTCTGAGTGGATAGTGTCAGGGCAGATGCTTGGGGCATGAAGTGTATCAAGCTGCAAAAACCTGGCCGTTCTCAAACGACTGTCTCTTCGAGTGGTAATGGATCTTTGAATGCATTCATATAACACTGCACCATTCTCTTCCCTGGCTACATTCTAGTAGGAGAGTCAGACTCCTCGTCTTGCGGTGAAACACTTTCCCTGATACGTGGTCTGCACGAGGATGGATGGCGACAATATCACAAGCTCCATGCGCTTGTGACTGTCTTGGCAATGTCGCAGTTAGAGCACACCAGCCTCTGAATATGGTCCATGGAGTGAATTTTCATGAGGATCTCATCCTTCACACTGATGAAGAACTCGAGGCTAATCTGGAGAGACGCAGCGTTCATTTCATTCGTCCCTTTAAGAAGGGTCATAAGGACAACTCCATCGGGACTGGAGCCTTTATTCTGGCTTTCGAGTGATCTATATTCCCAGAGGAGGTTAAGTTACATGTTACCGACGTGACATAAAGCTGTATATCTCACTGTTCATGAGGTACTTTTGCAGCTTGCAATTGAGCATATGTCTTGCCACTGCAAGGCAGACCTTCTATATGGTGACTGTAAACACCCACTCCATGAGAGAAACCCCGGTGTTCTGCCACGTGTGTATGTAACTTTGTCACTCTCCACGATCGACAGACTGTCCAGCTTACAAGAAATGAAAGTGTATAAGTTCTTCGATCACATGTCCCATACTGAGGCTCATCAAAAATCTGATCGTTTCCACGCAATATCGAAGTCTTCTACATTTGCCTCTGTTACATCATTTTCCCCTCCTACATCTTCCTTACTCTGGTCCCATACACCAGTCCTTCCCCCTCTCCTATATGTCCCCATTACATTTCCACTGTGGGAAAGGGGTATTCTACTTCAACAACTTATAAGAGACTTCGATTTGCGTCTCCTCAATGACAGTTCTTTGGCACACTTCAGTTAACTCATGCCAACTTCTGCCAACTTTCTGACAATCCAGTCTCCTGCGCTCATGGGTTCACTAAACCGGTCGCCCCAAGTTGATCTTTGTGGCAGTGGCCACTTTCTGGTGATCCTATTGACACCGCCAGGCAGACAGGCCCCAAATTGAGCGTTCCACAGAACCAATGGCCCTTTACATACACCTCTCTCTAGGACAGCGTTGATGACTCTGGCACTATCCTTCATACCGCTGGCACTGCTATCCCCCTATCCACAGGTACTGTGGTGGACCAAGAATGTAGAAGTCGCTGTCCAGGACGACACCATTCACAGACTAATATTATCACTTTTAAGCATCTAAGGTATGATATTAAGCAAAGTTAAAAGGAATGCTGGGAGAGCTATGTTTCCTCCCTAGGGATATACCACTCTTCATCTTAACTTTCTTCCAAACTCTGTATTCTTCTGGACTACCAGCGACAATCAACTGTCCAGGGTCTTATACTTTCTTACAGGTTCTGTGAACTGACCCATCAGTCTTTGTGGAACACCTCACACACTTTGTGACAGCATTGGTGCCCTCTTTCTATCCTGATACGTTTTTCCTGCAGAAACTATGAACTGAAGAAAACCTCTCTGTTTCAAACCCCACCAAGCTGAAGCCTATACTGAGCCCTTCACCGAATGGAAATTCCTGCAGGCTCTTACTTCTTCACACGGCTCGGCCCAGGCCTGGATTTCATTCACAACCACATGATCCAGCACTTGGATGTTACCCAGAGGCAACATCCACTCAGGGTCTACAATTGCGTTTGGCTCATGGGTATGGCGAGACAGCATATTGAAATTATCTCTGTACTTATGCCCAGGAAGACAGCTACCTACCGATTAGAGTGACTAATTTGCTTTGTAAACTGCTCGAAAGGATGGTTAGCTTCCGAACGCGCTAGGTATCAAATCTCGGAGCCTTTTGTCCCCGTTTCATTGTGGCTTCCAGGAAGCATTATCTGTAACTGACCATTTACTCAGATTGGATATAGAAAATCGTGAGGCTTTCACTAGATAAGTCATACGACAGGGCTTGGCGCCATCACATTTCAGCTGCCCTCCATACCTGGGAGTTTCACGATCCCTTTCTGATATGTATCCACTAATTTTTATGCCACTGCCACTTCTGGGTTAGGGTTTGAACTTCACTAGCACTCTTCGGATCCTGGAGAACAGTATCCCATAGACTGTTTTAAGTGTCACATTCTTCCTCGTCGCCATCAATGCGCTTGTAAGGTCTGTTAGACCTCTGGTTACCCTGGCGTTGTGTATCGACGATTTTTGCATTTGGCGCAGCTTCCATTCGGTAGCATCTGCTACACCCCAGTTCCAAGGTCCCATTTGACAGGCCTCTGCATGGGCCTTTTCCCACAGTTTGCTGTTTTCTTTTTCCATAACACGGGTTATGCATTTTTACCATGGACCCACAGTACACTCTCATCCAGGACTTTGTTTAGGCAACCAGCACCTAGATGTAGTAGCACAGTCCCTTTTCTTGGGTAAGTGTTTTAATACGTGCAGACTTAATGAGCAGCTTGAAAGCTACAGACCGTTAGTACTCTCGTCATCCTTTGGTCTCTACCATCCATGTCCTCCTCTCTGCCCTTGGCTGTGCTGCCCGCTTTATTGTTTTTCCCTGAGTCCCAAGTCTTGTGGGCATCCCAGGAAATGAAATGGCTGACCATTTGGTTAGATTGGTTGGTTTGGGGAAGGAGACCTGACAGCGTGGTCATCGGTCTCATCGGATTAGGGAAGGATGGGGAAGGAAGTCGGCCGTGCCCTTTCAGAGGAACCATCCCGGCATTTGCCTGGAGTGATTTAGGGAAATCACGGAAAAGGCAGGTAGTTGCCACCCGTTATCATACATGATTCCAGGTGCAGATATGTGGATACACATCATATCTCTCTTTGTTCAAAAGTGAAGTGATATCGTGTGCGCTGCTGCTCTCAGTAATAAATTCTGCTCAAGCAAAGAGAGTACAGCAGTTTGGTGCACTTCCGTCTGCTTCTCTCAGAATGAGCCGTCTGTCTTATGCCTCCTGTGCATTGGTCATACGAAACTCACGATTGATTTGTCTTGCGTTAAGAGCGATTCTCACGTTGTGGCTGTATAGTCAGGCTGACGTTATACCATATATTTGTGGACATCCGCTTCTTTCCGCCTTTCGTACTAAGTACAGCAATCCAGATTCATTGACTTTAATATTAATAGACAATTCATGGATGGCTGAACTGGTCCTCACTTTCCTACGTGAAAGTTCTTCTTATTTTCAGTTATAAAGGCTTTACTGCTGGAGCAGGGACAGGGTGATTGTTGTTGGGAGCTCTCTTCGCGTTTTCTATGTCTGGAACATGTACGCTCCCCCTTGGAAAGGCCGCACCTCTACCCCTCGGTTGTACAGGTTTCATGCCTTCTACTTTTTGTGTTTTCAGCTTGCAGTTTGACACATCTGACTGGTTCCGCCCACTTTTAGCGGACACCTCTGTCTTACACAAATATTTTTTGAATCAATGTCCCATCAACCCCCACCCCCCTTAATAAATCAACCAACAGAATCCTGGTGGCGAAAACATTTTCACGATACTAGCCGTAGTCGCGTTGTTATCAGGAGCTTGAGTGAAGAGTGGGTTGAGTGATCTTCTAGAGCACCGGGGCTCTAATGAAACATCATTCAAATAATAGTAACTTGTAGGTTACAATTTTACAATCACTCCGTCTTCCTCCAGGTGCAGGACAGCCGCGTTCGTGCTGGGTCTGTACTGCTCGAAAGGGTGAGGTGGCACGTCAGGGCCGGCGAGGAATTTGCTGAGCGCAGGTACTGTCTTTGCCTGTGGTTGGTACTGTGGCCCAGCCACAGGAGAATAAGGAGGCGGCGCGTCGCCGCTGCCTGTAGTGGCTGTGGACGTCCGTCAGAGCCTCAGCGCTCTGAATGAGTGAAGCTGCTTCTAGACTCCTCCCAAAGAAGACCCCGGCAGTAATGTGGGCAGCCCCAGCAGTGCTTCAAGCATACAACCGATAAGGTCCAGTAGCGGCGGCACGGGCACGCATCGCATAAGTTAGATTGCTTGCAGACGTAAGGCCGCCAATACCAAGGCTAAGAGAGACAGCCAGCCAGATCCGCACCTCACTCCCACCTCCCCCCCCCCCCCCCCGACCCTAGCGCTCAGGGAAAGTGTGATTGGAAATTCCTCAAAACCCCAGGTCTTGCCCGCTCCTCCCCCACCCTCTTGCAACCTGTTCTATCGGCCCTCTTATGCAGATGAGAGCTATGATTCTTCATCCACAGAAGATCGGCCGCCATCCTGGGTCAGACACCGTTGCGACTGGCAAGACTGTGAGTTGCATACCAGTCTCTTTTGTGAATGGATGGTTGTGGGTTTCTAGCAGTGGGCTTCAAGTTGGCGCCAGCGTGTAGACACTTGTTGCATTCACCAGCGCATTTTGCAACTTAATAGAACTGGACTTCTAGCGTATCTGTAATGCAGATTGAGAGGCCTATCTCTGACCTAATCTTTTAGGAGTGCGGAGATTTTCAAGCAGGTGATGTGACTGATATCCCCCTCGAGCCCCCCGCCCCCCCCCTCTCTCTCTCTCTCTCTCTCTCTCTCTCTCTCTCACTCACTCACTCACTCACTCACACACACACACACACACACACACACACACACACACATATAGACAGACACTGGGGACTGAATGCGCTCTCGTTTTTGAGTCTGTTAGCACTGTCGGCGTCTCTAGTTCTAACCTTCAGGATTTCAGAGCGTTCCTTTTTTGCGAAGTTTGTATCCTAAAAGGAGTTCTTATGAGATCTGTATGTGAAGTTACTACATCTAGCATCATTACAGTAGAGTCTTGTGTCTATTCCACTCTGTTGTCAATGTGCTGGATCACTTCTACTTGGCTTCACTCTCTCTAGGTCTGATGAAACGAGCTCCCAGCTTGTTACTACTTTGAGCCTCCTGTGTTGACATTCGGCTGACGTGTCCCACTTCCTGACGTCCTCGTCAGTTTGCAACAAAATTTTATCCCTGTTCTTAATTAATACTCTACTGTACTTCCAGCATTTGGCCAGCAAGGGATGGGGGGCTAAGTGCCTGGTCATCAGTCCTCGCGTCAATGCCCTCCATTAAATTCTGCAGCTCTTTGCAGTGTTTCATGAAATGAGAGCGTGTGACACTGTTGATGATGACTCATTCGTCGAATGAAGACGTTTAGTTGCTATTCCAGAGTTGGCTGTATGCTGGTACGGCGTTTCGACCTGTCCCATCCCTTCATCCATAACAACACAAACTCGACATTTTAGGGTAAATCCGGGGGAGGCGCCATACGCGGTGTAGACTGCGCACCCTTTTCGTTTCCGCAAACACCGACAAAGTAAGGACATATTGGCACTCAAGTTGCTCAGTGGACACCAGGGCATAATAAAAGTATTTGCGTGAATTTGGGTGAATAATAGGTGTAAGGCTATAAATATCCCTTCAGAACCTTTTTCAGCGTCACTATTAGGTCTTAGCGTATGCTAAAGTCAAATCTTTCCAAGTGTCTGAGTCGTAGTAGTAACAGTAAGTTCTACTATGCGTGTCTTAAATCTAGTAAGTCCATCTTGGCTATGATGGTCATGAATTTATAAGGTGCTGCGTCTCCACCCTAAAGATCTGGAAACATGCCGAAGTAAAATCCAATACATATCCCGCACATTTTTTCGGTACTGGTACTTCCCGTGCAAACCAGATAACAACTTTAAATCAGCGAAAACATTTCTGTTCTGTTTGTAATTTCGTTCAAACGATTTAGCGTATGCGAAGTTTCAGATCTCGACGCGGCGTCCGGGGCGACGACACAAAACAATCAAAAATAGTATCCCTTGGTATACGTATGGAGCTCGGAGAACTATACCTGACAACAGAAAAAGAAGAAAAAAATGATTGGTTATGTCGTGCAACTTGTAAGTATTAGTTGCGAGAAACGATTGCAACTTGTAATGTGTTTTGTCTCTCTTGTGGCCGAGAAAAAATAAAGCAAATCATATGAACTAAGTTTGTAAATCTTACTGTTGTTTTTGAGTTAACATTTCACCACGATATTTTGAGTGTATTAACTAGAGATAAATGGATTATGATAGCCATACCGTAGGTACAACCACAACGGAGGGGTATCTGTTGAGAGGCCAGACAAACGTGTGGTTCCTGAAGAGGGGCAGCAGCCTTTTCAGAAGTTGCAAGGGCAACAGTCTGGATGATTGACTGATCTGGCCTTGTAACAATAACCAAAACAGCCTTGCTGTGGTGGTACTGCGAACGGCTGAAAGCAAGGGGAAACTACGGCCGTAATTTTTCCCGAGGGCATGCAGCTTTACTGTATGATTAAATGATGATGGCGTCTTCTTGGGTAAAATATTCCGGAGGTAAAATAGTTCCCCATTCGGATCTCCGGGCGGGGAGTAACTCAAGAGGATGCCGTTATCAGGAGAAAGAAAACTGGCGTTCTACGGATCGGAGCGTGGAATGTTAGATCCCTTAATCGGGCAGGTAGGTTAGAAAATTTAAAAAGGGAAATGGATAGGTTAAAGTTAGATATAGTGGGAATTAGTGAAGTGCGGTGGCAGGAGGAACAAGACAGGTGACTACAGGTTTATAAACACAAAAACAAATAGGGGTAATGCAGGAGTAGGTTTAATAATGAATAGGAAAATAGGAATGCGGGTAAGCTACTACAAACAGCATAGTGAACGCATTATTGTGGCCAAGATAGATACGAAGCCCACATCTACTACAGTAGTACAAGTTTATATGCCAACTAGCTCTGCAGATGACGAAGAAATTGAAGAAATGTATGATGAAATAAAAGAAATTATTCAGATAGTGAAGGGAGACGAAAATTTAATACTCATGGGTGACTGGAATTCGGTAGTAGGAAAAGGGAGAGAAGGAAACGTAGTAGGTGAATATGGACTGGGGCAAAGAAATGAAAGAGGAAGCCGCCTGGTAGAATTTTGCACAGAGCACAACTTAATCGTAGCTAACACTTGGTTTCAGAAATATGAAAGGAGGTTGTATACATGGAAGAACCCTGGAGATACTAAAAGGTATCAGATAGATTATATAATGGTAAGACAGAGATTTAGGAATCAGATTTTAAATTGTAGGACTTTTCCAGGGGCAGATGTGGACTCTGACCACAATCTATTGTTTATGACCTGTAGATTAAAACTGAAGAAACTGCAAAAAGGTGGGAATTTAAGGACATGGGATCTGGATAAGCTGAAAGAATCAGAGGTTGTACAGAGTTTCAAGGAGAGCATAAGGTAACAATTGACAAGAATGGGGGAAAGAAACATAGTAGAAGAAGAATGGGTAGCTCTGAGGGATGAAGTAGTGAAAGAGTAGAGGATAAAGTAGGTAAAAAGATGAGAGAAGCTAGAAATCCATCGGTAACAGAAGAAATATTGAATTTAATTGATGAAAGGAGAAAATATAAAACTGCAGTAAATGAAGCAGGCAAAAAGGAATAAAAGCGTCTCAAAAATGAGATCGACAGGAAGTGAAAATGGCTAAACTAGGATGAATAGAGGACAAATGTAAGGATGTAGAGGCTTATCTCACTAGGGGTAAGATAGATACTGCCTACAGGAAAATTAAAGAGACCTTTGGAGAGAAGAGAACCACGTGTATGAATATCAAGAGCTCAGATGGCAACCCAGTTCTAAGCAAAGAAGGGAAGGCAGAAAGGTGGAAGGAGTATATAGAAGGTTTATACAAGTGCGATGTACTTGAGGACATATTATGGAAATGGAAGAGTATGTAGATGAAGTCGAAATGAGAGATAAGATACTGCGTGAAGAGTTTGACAGAGCACTGGAAACCTGAGTCGAAACAAGGCCCCCGGAGTAGACAACATTCCATTGGAACTACTGACGGCGTTGGGAGAGCCATCCTGACAAAACTGCACCATCTGGTGAGCAAGATGTATGAAACAGGCGAAATACCCTCAGACTTCAAGAAGAATATAATAATTCCAATCCCAAAGAAAGCAGGTGCTGACAGATGTGAAAATTACCGAACTATCAGTTCAATAAGTCACAGCTGCAAAATACTAACGCGAATTCTTTACAGACGAATGGAAAAACTGGTAGATGCGGACCTCGGGGAGGATCAGTTTGGATTCTGTAGAAATGTTGGAACACGTGAGGCAATACTGACCTAACGACTTATCTTAGAATTAAGATTAAGAAAAGGCAAACCAACGTTTCTAGCATTTGTAGACTTAGAGAAAGCTTTTGACAATGTTGACTGGAATACTCTCTTTCAAATTCTGAAGGTGGCAGGGGTAAAATACAGGGAGCGAAAGGATATTTACAATTTGTACAGAAACCAGATGGCAGTCATAAGAGTCGAGGGGCATGAAAGGGAAGCAGTGGTTGGGAAAGGAGTGAGACAGGGTTGTAGCGTCTCCCCGATGTTATTCAATCTGTATATTGAGCAAGCAGTAAAGGAAACAAAAGAAAAATTCAGAGTAGGTATTAAAGTCCATGGAGAAGAAATAAAAAGTTTGCGGTTCGCCGATGACATCGTAATTCTGTCAGAGACAGCAAAGGACTTGGAAGAGCAGTTGAATGGAATGGACAGTGTCTTGAGAGGAGTATATAAGATGAACATCAACAAAAGAAAAACGAGGATAATGGAATGTAGTCGAATTAAGTCGGGTGATGCTGAGGGAATTAGATTAGGAAATGAGACACTTAAAGTAGAAAATGAGTTTTGCTATTTTGGAAGTAAAATAACTGATGATGGTCGAAGTAGAGAGGATATAAAATGTAGACTGGCAATGGCAGGAAAGCGTTTCTGAAGAAGAGAAATTTGTTAACATCGAATATAGATTTATGTATCAGGAAGTCGTTTCTGAAAGTATTTGTTTGAAGTGTAGCCATGTATGGAAGTGAAACATGGACGATAACTAGTTTGGACAAGAAGATAATAGAAGCTTTCGAAATGTGGTGCTACAGAAGAATGTTGAAGGTAAGGTGGATAGATCACGTAACTAATGAGGTGGTGTTGAATAGGACTGGGGAGAAGAGAAGTTTGTGGCACAACTTGACTAGAAGACGGGATCGGCTGGTAGGACATGTTTTGAGGCATCAAGGGATCACAAATTTGGCATTGGAGGGCAGCGTGGAGGGTAAAAATAGTAGAGGCAGACCAAGTGATGAATAAAATAAGCGGATTCAGAAGGATGTAGGTGGCAGTAGGTACTGGGAGATGAAGAAGCTTGTACAGGGTAGAGTACCATGGAGAGCTGCATCAAACCTGGCCGGCCGCGGTGGTCTCACGGTTCTAGGCGCGCAGTCCGGAACCGTGCGACTGCTACGGTCGCAGGTTCGAATCCTGCCTCGGGCATGGATGTGTGTGATGTCCTTAGGTTAGTTAGGTTTATTAAGTTCTAAGTTCTAGGGGACTGATGACCTAAGCAGTTGAGTCCCATAGTGCTCAGAGCCATTTTTTTTGCATCAAACCAGTCTCAGGACTGAAAACAACAACAACACTACCCATTTTAAAATGGACCGTTTACTTATGGCAGAAAAGGTCGATATCGTGTTGATGTATGGCTGTTGTGATCAAAATGCCCATCGGGCGTGTGCTATGTATGATGCTCAATATCCTGGACTACACCATCCAAGTGTACGGACCGTTCGCTGGATAGTTACTTTATTTAAGGAAACAGGAAGTGTTTAACCACATGTGAAACATCAACTATGACCTGCAACAAATGATGATGCCCAAGTAGGTATTTTAGCGGCAGTGGCGGCTAATCCACATATCAGTGGCAGACATATTGCGCGAGAATCGGGTATCTCAAAAACGTCGGTGTTGAGAATGCTTCACCATCGATTGCACCCGTACCATAATTCTATGCACCAAGAATTGCATGGCGACGACTTTGAACGTCGTGTACAATTCCGCCACTGGACACAAGAAAAATTACGGAGCGACGACAGATTTTTTGCACGCGTTCTATTTAGCGACGAAGCGTCATTCACTAACAGCGGTAACGTAAACCGGCATAACATGCACTATTGGGCAACGGAAAATCCACGATGACTGCGATAAGTGGAACCTGAGGGACCTTGGCGAGTTAATGTATGGTGCAGCATTGTGGAAGGAAGGATAATTGGCCCCCATTTTATCGATGGCAATCTAAATGGTGCAATGTATGCTGATTTCCTACGTAATGTTCTACCGATGTTACTACAAGATGTTTCAGTGCATGACAGTATGGCGATTTACTTCCAACATGATGGATGTCCGGCACATAGCTCGCGTGCTTTTGAAGCAGTATTGAATAGCATATTTCTTGACAGGTGGATTGGTCGTCGAAGCACCATACCATTGCCCGACCGTTCACTGGATCTGATGTCACCGGATTTCTTTCTGTGGGGGAAGTTGAAGGATATTTGCCATCGTGATCCATCGACAACGGCTGACAACATGCGTCAGCGCATTGTCAATTCATGTGCGAACATTAGGAATGCGAACTTCTCGCTGTTGAGAGGAATGTCGTTGCACGTATTGCCAAATGAATTGAGGTTGACGGACATCGTTCTGCGCATTTATTGCATTAATGTGGTATTCACAGGTAATCACGCTGTAACAGCATGCGTTCTCAGAAATGATAAGTTCACAGTGGTACATATATCACATTGGAACAACCGAAACTAAATGTTCAAACGTACCTACGTTCTGTATTATAATTTAAAGAACCTACCTGGCACCAACTATTCGTCTAAAATTGCGAGCCTTATGTTTGTGGCTATTACAGTGCCATGCATCACAAAGCGAGAAAAGTGATCCAACTAAAACATTCATATTTCTTTACGTACTACACGAATATGTAATAAAAAATAGGGGTTCCTATTTTTAAAGAAACCCAGTTGATAACCGTTTGACCTATGGCAGCGCCATCTAGCGGGCACGCCATTGCACCATCTGGTTTCCCCCTTGAAGCCAGACAAGTTTCGTTCTTTGTAGTTTTTTCGTTTGACGCATATTTCGTGTTATATTCGGCCCGGTCACGATCAATGGATCACCCAGTTTCATCACTTTAACAACAAAACATCGAAAAATCATTTTATTGTACTCTTTTACTTTAGAAATTATTGGACAACGCCGATGTCCGGAGCCTAATACTATTATATGTAAAAGTACCTTATCTGTTTACAATGTAACACACGTTATGTCTGATTAGATAGTTCACACTTGTAACTCTTTTACTGTTTAAATGTAACAATTGCTTGTTTAGTCCCTACCAGTGAATAGAATGCCTTAATACAACTTCTTAGTGCAGGCTACATAATTTTGCTTCTCGGTTCAACTTCTAATATCAAGGTTCTACCGAAGACATATTTACTATCCCCAGACGCTCTATACAGTATCCGTAACTTCACAACTTTCCATCGCCAACATCTTCAAAATTGTTGTTTTGTGACTCATGTGAGGCTGAGTCACGGTTTCTAGTATTGAGCGTGGGTGGCCACATAAAATATAAAATGCTGTATGTTATAGCAGTTTTCAGGCAATTAAGCTGCAGTAACATATTGATCGTGCACGAATGTGTTAACTTTATGATGTAGAATACAAATACAGAGCGAATTCACCACCCAAGGAGATCCATCACGTAATTTTCGCCGCATTTGCTGTTTTATTAGTTCAAAATCATTTCATAAAGGTGTCTGTGAAGATAAAATGAAAAATTATGTCGTAACTTCACTGTATTCTGAATGAAAAACATTTTGTTTATCGTAGTGCAGCACACCAGCAACAAATGCAAAACAAGCCCCCAATGTGAAAGATAGGAAAGCTCTAAGAAGCCGTTTGAAGATGGATTTGTAAAAATTCGAAACTGAAAATGGTTTGAGTTAAGTTAACTTTCATTGGCTGTACTTGTGGCTGGCTCCTGCTTAAATCACACACTTCATAAATTTGAATTACTTGTCAATCAACACACATGTACAAATATCATTGTATATGTGTTCTGTACACTGCACATTTCCTCCTAAAGCACTAAATTAATTTCACCAACCTTCGCACAAATTCCATTTATTATCGTATTATGAGGTTGCCAGAATGAGCACTGCGGCTAGCCAACAAAAATCAAATAAACCTAAACTCTGTGTGCGCATAAGCGGGTATTCAGTCCTTTGGTCACGATCTCGATTTGCTGAATGACTCTAATTTACTTTTTTTCATTTTACGCTTTCCAAAGCTGACGTCATGAATACATATAACAACAGCATTGACAATGGAGTAGGTAAATATCACAAAAGGATTCTAAATTTTCTTAGCTTCTCCGTCCTCAGTGGAGCAGAGAAAATAGCGACACTATCGATTAGTATATCGGGAAGTTAAAATGATCGTGGTGAGGTCACATTTAGATTTCCTATGCTAGCAAGGTACTTCACTTGTCCGGTGCACGAGCTGTGCAGTGTTATTTTCAAATCAGAAAGCTGCGCTGCGCGTCTCTGGTACCGGAAGCGCAGACGGCACGGAAGACAAGGCGGCAATGGCGGGCGCTGGCCCGTGTACTGTCGTGCCGGCATCTGCCGCCGACCGCATATGAAAATTCCTTCGCCAGCTGAACGCATATTTCGGGCGTTCATCAATAAAACCGGGAATTTCGTTAACGGCACAACACGCGGCGACCAACGAATAATACTCACGCTGTTTGCGTTTCGTACGGAATTCGTTGGCTGCACACTGTTTTCTGTAAATATTTCTGCAACTCTTTTGAAAATTATATCTATTTCAATTAAGTTCGTTTCGAAAGAGTGCCAAATTCCGTGGATACGGGGAACCACCACAACACTCGTGCAAAGCATTTTGATGAAAAGTAGGTTTTAGTTGCGGTTTGTAACGGATACAATTTCGTAACACCCAGTTGCCGTTATTACTTGTCCGTTACTACACACTGTTTCTTCTGGTATTTTGGCCACCATTCGTTTAACATCTACTTTCCGCAAATAAACATTAGTGGAAACTTCTTCTCAGGTTAAAACTGTGTGCCAAACCAAAATTCGAACTCTGAACTCTCGCCTTTCACGGGCTAGTGTTCTTCTGATTGGGCTACCAGACCATGGCTCATGACCCGTCTTCACAGCTTTACCCCCGCCAGTACCTCGTCTCCCACCTTCCAAAATTCATAGAAGCCTTCTTGCGTAACTTACAGAAGTAGCACTGGTGGAAGAAATGATATGGTGCAGACATAGCTTAGCCGCAGCCTGGGTGATGTTTCTAGAATGAAATTTTCACTCTGCAGTGGAGTGTGCGCTGATGTGAAACTTCCTGTCAGATTAAAACTGTGTTCTGGACTGACGCCAAGTCGGTACAGAACATCTCACCAAAGGCGAAGTTCCAGAGTTCGAACCTCTGCCCGACACACAGCTTTAATGTGCCAAGAAGTCTCGTATCAGCGCACACCAAGCTGCACAGTGAAAATTTCAACCTGGTCATCATTAATTGTGTGGAGGAGGTTACCCTTGGAGCCCCTGCCATTTTCTACTCGATTCGTCAATGCCTGTCAGCAACAATTACTATCAGTGAGTGTAAGATAATGCAATCATTAACTGAGAAAGTTGTTTTGAGCACCACACTGCTTTACTAGACATGCTTCTATTGTTGCCTACCTCCCACCTCTAAATTGATTTACCCAGTCTATAAGGGGACCTGCAGTTAATATCGAGTCCCTACCACGGTAAGAATATCTGATATTAGATAACTTTTACCTTCAGGGTCACATTAGACTCGCATATAAGAGGATGACGGTTCCAACCCCCGTCCGTCCATTCCGATCTTGATTTCCAGTGATTTCCTTAAGACAAATACCACGATGGTTCCTTCGAAATAGCACGGCCAATAACCTTCTCCATCCTTCCCTAATACGAGACTGTGATCCGTCCCTAATAACTACGATTTCGACAGCACGTTAAACACTAAACTCCTCCTCTCTCCTTTTACCTTCACGGTCATTTACTTCAAATGTAAATGGTTCAAATGGCTCTGAGCACTATGGGACTCAACTGCTGAGGTCATAAGTCCACTAGAACTTAGAACTACTTAAACCTAACTAACCTAATGACATCACACATATCCATGCACGAGGCAGAATTCGAACCTGCGACCGTAGCGGTCTCGCGGTTCCAGACTGTAGCGCTTAGAACCGCTTGGCCGCTCTGGCAGGCTCCTTCAAATGTATACTGCAGGAAAAATATGTGGCCAGATCCATATTGGAACGTAAGCTCTCGGTATTATAGTATACCTCTCCGTCATGTAAAAAGCGTCTGTTGTGAAAGCCGCCACTTGAATTCACTGAGCATCAAAAATGGCTCAAATGGCTCTGAGCACTATGGGACTTAACATCTATGGTCATCAGTCTCCTAGAACTTAGAACTACTTAAACCTAACTAACCTAAGTACATCACACAACACCCAGCCATCACGAGGCAGAGAAAATCCCTGACTCCACCGGGAATCAAAACCGGGAATCCGGGTGTGGGAAGCGACAACGCTACCGCACTGAGCATCTCCGGGACACTATAGCGCTTGCTACGTGAACAGTTCACGAAACTCGACGCTCTTTCTCGGACTTTCTGTCTTGCCTTGTTTAATCCCATGAGATAAAGGTTCGATACTCATGGTCCATAATAAAGTTACCTGTTTAATGGGTCTTTAGCTAACTGCAGCAGGACACAACGTGACTCGGATAGGATTTCTACTAAGTGTGATGCATGGCAGCTTCCTCTAATTGTAAAAAAAATGTAAATTGATGCGGAAGAGTTGAACAATCCCGTAATGTACGAATAAATTATTAGTGGTGGCTTCTTGACACAGTTAGTTCGCTGGCTGGATGATTGGGGGAGGGGAGAGGGAGGGAGTTCGAGATCATCGGTCCCATCAGATTAAAAAGAATAAGGAAGGATGTCAGCGCGTCCTTGAAAGGAAACATCCCGGCATTTGCCTGAAACATTTAGGGAAATAACGGAATACCTAAACCAGGATGGCCGGACGCAGGTTTGAACCGCTGTCCTCGCGAATGCGAGTCCAGTTTGCCAATCACTGCGCCGCCTAGCTCCTTGGCAGAGTCACGAGTATTAAGAATGGAAAGCAGCATGAAATGGAAAGAGCGGTTTAGGGCGGTATTAAGAGAATTCTAGGAAGGCGCAGCTCATCTACAAAGAAGACCACGAACAGATGTGCGATCCATTCTCGAGTACTGCTTGAGTGTTCGAGATCCGAGCAGGCCAGATGAAAGGAAAACATCGATGCAATTCATAGGCGTGTCACTGTATTTGTTACGGGGAGAGTCGATCACCTCGCGCATATTACAAAAACGCTCGATGAACTCTAATGGGAATCCCTGGAGCGAAGACGACCTTTTCTTCACGAATTTGCCGCTAACTATAGAATGGTCCTACAGGCACCAATGTACCTCTCACGCAAGAACAGCGAAAACAAGGTAAGTGAAATTATGGACCGTACGTAGGCATATAAATCATTTGCGAGGAATCGGAATGAATAGCAGTACTGAGAGGTGCCCCTCGCCATGCAACGTATGGCGGCTGGTGGGTACGCAGTGTATAATTAAATTTCTTTCGGAAACTTCCAGTCGCCGTAGTCAGGTGTCAGTCTTTACTAAAACTAGTTTCATGTGGTCGGTTCACTTAACGTTTCTATAGACGAGTAGTCCTATGTATTTCGCCTGTTATTGTATCCGCTGAAGTTTGCTTGAACAATAGTCTTTCCAGCTACGTATTGCCAATACGTGGTATTATTTTTACACTGAAGAGCCGAAGAAACAGGTACACCTGCCTAAAATCACGTAGGACACCCGCGAGCACGCAGAAGTACCGCAACACGACGTGGCATGGACTCGACAATGTCCGAAGTAGAGGGAATTTATACCATGAATCCTGCAGGGCTGTGTCTAAATCCGTAAGAGTATGAGGGAGTGGAGATCTCTTCTGAACAGCTCGTTCCAAGGCATCTCAGATATGCTCAATAATGGTCATATATGGGGAGTTTGGTGGCCAGCGGAAGTATTTAAACTCAGAAGAGTGTTTCTGGAGCCACTGTGTAGCAATTCAGGACGTGTGGGGTGTCGCATTGTTCTGCTTGAACTGCCCAAATCTGTTGGAACGCACAATGGACATGAATGGATGCAGGTGATCAGACAATATGCCTACGTACGTGTCAACAGTCAGAGTCGTATATAGACCTATCTGGGGTCTCATATAACTCCAACTGCACACGCCCTACACCATTACAGGGCCTCCACCAGAATGAACAGTCCCCTGCTGACATGCAGGGTCCATGGATTCATGTGGTTGTCTCCATTTCCGTGCACGCCCATCTGCTCGATACAATTTGAAACGGTACTCGTCTGACCAGGCAATATATTTCCAGTCATCAACAGCCAATTTCGGGGTTGACGGGCCCAGGAGATGCGTAAATCTTTGTGTCGTGCAGCAATCAAGGGTACACTAGTGGACGTTCTGCTTCAAAAGCCCATGTCGACGATGTTTTGTTGAGTGGTTAGCAAGTAGACACTTGCTGATGGTCCAGCATTGAAATCTCCAGCAATAGCCGGAAGGGTTGCACTTCTGTCACGTTGAACGATTCTCTTCAGTCGTCGTTGGTATTGTTCCTGCTGGATTTTTTCATGTCCGCAGCGATGTTGGAGATTTGATGTTTTTCCGTATCTGCAAAAAAAGGGCATTATCTACGAATAGCTTAGCGGAGCTTTATAAGTTGTCTGGAGGATCTTTTGTATCGCGAACAATAACTATCCTTTAGAAAGTACCTAGGGTTGCACATGAAGTATCTTTCACAACAGAGTATTTCATACCGTTAACATCGTCGTGTCGAGTTCTATGTGGTAAAAAGTTTTCAAAAAAGTGACGAAACTCGTTGGATACTTTTTTTTAGCGCGTTTTGTTCACTACGCATCAGTGTGGAACTAACTAAGTCGAGGAAAACAGCATTGTCTACTAACTTCTGGACCTCATGGGTGAGCTCACTTCGATAAGTATGTTAAGTGTGTTAGTTTCGGAATCCATATTGATTCCTAATAATATGATTTGCTTTCTCTGAAAAGGTCTTCAAAATACAGCTTAAAACGTGTTCCTTAATTAAACAACAAATTAATGTCAGCAGTACGTGCTTGTACGACTCTTGTGCAGGAAAAACCCGTACCCTTGATCAGTAGCTCGGAATACTTCGTTGCAAGCTACGATTAACTACTGTCAGAGTGGGAGCATGTCCTTTTGCATTATGCACAGGCTGAAGTCGCATTTCAACGACAGATCTTCGTAATTTTTAAAGGAAGTTTTCATTTAGATGTAAGGATGCCGAGGCACGTTAGAGAGTAATTGTAGTTACTGGGATTTTTTGCCTTAATTTACCTTGTAACTGTATTGAACATAAATTGTACTCAACCGAGCAAATGGCGATGAAATGCGCTGTGTATCTTGACTGGAAACGGACTTGTTCATTTCCCTCACGTTTCTTGTTCTTTAAAACTGTAAGGCCCATCTGGCTCTTCAACCTCAAGCTTGCGTTCAGTAGCGGTTGATTTTATCTCGAGTTTGTTTTCCGGCAGTGGCATTTGTACTCTAACAGTCGTGCATGATTCCCTGAACCCAATAGAAGAGCAGCAATGAGGTATGATGAACTGTTTCTGCATCACAGTGAGTGAGTTTCATATTAGGGTTGTTCCATTACAGTTCTTTTATCGTTCTTGTTGTACGTTTTGATGAGCACATATTACAGGATTGTTCCGTGCTGTGAAAGTATTTTCACATAAATAGAGGTAACAGGGGAATCCTTTAACCGCTGGTCCATTGTACCTACGCACGCTGAAATTATCCCTGAACCAACTCGAAAGATCTGTTGGTGATGTTTGGGTTTAGCCTGTGTCGTACAGGTATAACTGGATTTCCTACGATGAGCAATTTACGTTGATTTTACCGCGTATTCCTAAATAATTTGTCTTAATTTCCTCTCAATTAGGGCATTTATAAAGAAGAAACAGTGTTAAAATTTTAATAGTGAAACAATTTTGTTCGTATAATAATCAAAAGCACCTATGTCCTTGCCAGAGTGGTAATATCTGTTACCGACAGATCACCGAAGTTAAGCGCTGTTGGTCTTGGCTTGAACCTGGATGGGTGACTGTCCGGTCTGTCCCTATTAGAAATCAGGCTGCACTTACCCCTTGTGAGGCAAATTGAGGAGCTACTTGATCGAGAAGTAGCGGCCCCATCACGAAAACTGGCAACGGCAGGGTCGGCGGTGTGCTCACATGACGCCCACCGAAACCCGCACGCCTACTGGTTGACAGTACAGTCCGTGAGTACTGTTAGGTCCTCCGAGACCTGTTTGGACGCAGTTTTGTTTAGTTTATGATCCAGAAGAGAAATTATACTCTGATATTCGGTAGACAAACTGTTTCGAGACTTCCGGATCATTCTCCATCTCGGGGTCAGTACGATGATTGCCACTTTGCTTTCTTTCAGCTTTAGTTGTAAACAAGGCTTTGACTTCTTTTCTATCAGCAATGAAACTCCCCTTGTTCCGTTCGTGGCTTTGTAATATTGCAATTGAAGCACAGCATCCGTCGCAACCTTTCTCGGGACATATCTTCGTATAGGTAAAACATCCAGTTCCTCCGAGAAGCTGTTTTATGCATTCCAACTAGTGTATGTGTCTACAGTTATTCTGATGACCTCTTCCTTTGTATGTGAAGCGAAACATTCTGCGAGATTTTACACATCCAATAAATACCGGGTTCATTCTTGTAGCAGGCGTGATGTATACCCCTGTAAAAAGCGACAAAGAATTTCGTCGATTGCCAGAGCGAAAGTGAGGAAATTCATTGAATTGGCTATTCTGAAAGTGATGCTCTTTGCTTTAAATCAGCCAAATCTAGAGTCGCGTTTTTCAAAACTACAACATGTACGCACTTCAATTCTTATGCCTCTACGCTCCCACTCACCATCTGAGACTACATATCTAAAAAAAAAAAAAAAAAAAAAAAAAAAAAAAAAAAAAAAAAAAAAAAAAAAACTCTTGTCTGACGTTTTATCTCGGACCAGCTTAAAACCTAAGAATTGGTGAACGATACTAATACTATTCGTGAATCAGGCAGGAAAAAATAGTTAGTAGCATGCATTGGGAAGCCTCCTTACGGTGCCTAACCTGGGAATGCAGCATATTTGGTTTCAAGATACATTTCAGATACTTGAACTTTAAATTAACCCTTTCCTGTTTTGCTGGGAGATAGGTTCCCTTTATGTTGCCTGAACATCTTCGTTCACTGTGCAATGAGTGGAACAGTTTCGTGCTTAATAGCACATCTTAGAATTAATCAGTTCCTAAGGCCCCATTAAAGCTCTTGGCGTTGCTAAACACCCATGCAGAACATTAAGATACCCTGTGACAATGTTTTGAATGAGAATTTGTCCGGATATACGTCAATGTTACTTCATGATCCTCCCAATAAAAGGAAGTCTACTATCTGTGGTCCGTACCGATGGTATAACATGGTTAATTTCACGAAACTGATTACTATGATATATGACGATGAACAATATTCCTGGGGCGTACCCAGCATTCACTCTATTTTCTCCGTTCGACCGTTACTCACCTAGCCCACAGCACACAGCCTTAAGCGACTGGTAAAGAGCGCAAGTGACTCCAGTAGATAATAAGGGTAAAAGAACAGACCCGCAAAATTGTACACAAATATCCCTAACTTCGGTTTGCTGCAGAATCCTTTAACATAATCTCAGTTTGAATTTAATAAACTTTCTTGAAACTGAGAAGCTTATGTCCCCGAACAAGCATCGTTCTAGAGATCATCGCCCGTGCGAAACTCAGCTTGCCCTTTTCTCACATGATATACTGCCAACTGAGGATGAAGAGCAACAGGCAGATTCCACATTTCTACATTTTCTGGAAGCATTTGACTCGGTACTTCATTGCAGGCTGTTAACAAAGGTACGAGCATTTGAAATAAGTTCACAGATATGTGAGTGGCTTGAAGACTGGTTAAGTATTAGAAACATGTTTTCCTCGACACAGAATGTTCATCGGAGAAGGATATTGTAAGGAGGGCACCTGGAAAGTGTGATGGGACATCTGTTGTTCTCTATACACATAAATGATTTGGTGGACGGGATAGGCATCAATCTGCGGTTGTTTGCTGATGATGCTGTGGTATACGGTAAGGTATATAAGTCGAGTGACTGTAGGAAGATACGGCATACACAAAATTTCTAGTTGGTGTGATGAATGGCAGCCAGCTCTAAATGTGGAAAAATGTGAGTTAATGCGGATGAGTAGCAAAAGCAAACCTGTAATGTTCGGATGCAATATTATTAGTGCCGGCCACAGTGGCCGAGCGGTTCTAGGCGCTTCAGTCTGGAACCGCGCGACCGCTACGGTCGCAGTTTCGAATCCTGCCTGGGGCATGGATGTGTGTGATGTCCTTTGGTTAGTTAGGTTTAAGTAGTTCTTAGTTCTAGGGGACTGATGACCTCAGATGTTATGTCCCATAATGAACAGAGCCATTTGAACAATTTTATTATTAGTATCTTGCTTGACACAGACAATCCGTTTAACAAGCTGGACTTGAAACTTCCTGGCTGATTAAAACTGTATGCCGGACCGAGACTCGAACTCGGGACCTTTGCCTTTCGCGGGCAACTGCTCTACCAACTGAGCTACCCAAGCACATGCCCCACAACTTTACTTCTGCCAGTACCTCGTCTCCTACCTTCCAAACTTTACGGAAGCTCTCATGACAGAAGTAAAGCTGTGAGGACGGGGCGTGGGTCGTGCTTGGGTAGTTCAGTTGGTAGAGCACTCGCCCGCGAAAGGGCAAAGGTCCCCAGTTCGAGTCTCGGTCCGGCACACAGTTTTAATCTGCCACTAAGTTTCATATCAGGCACACTCCGCTGCAGAGTGAAAATCTCATTCTGGAAGCTGGACTTTAAAGCTGCAGAGCGGTATGAAATGGAACGAGCATGTGAGAACTATGTTAGGGAAAGCGAATGGTTGACTTCGGTTCATTGGGAGAGTTTTAGGAAAGAATGGTTCAATTGCAGAGGATATAAGAGACCGCATATAGGACGCTGGTGCGATCTATTCTTGAGTTTTGCTCGAGTGTTTGTGATCCGTACTAGATTGGATTGAAGGAAGGCGTCAAAGCAGTTCAGAGGCGTGCTACTAGACTTCTTACCCTAGGTTTCAACAACAGGTAAGTCTTACGGAGATGCTTCGGGAACTCCAGCGGCAATCTTTTCGTTGAACACTAATGAGAAAATTTAGAGCATTGGCATTTGAAGCTGACTGTCAAATGATTGTACTACCACCAACAATGAGAGAGGCGTTGCGCATCACCATGTGGTTTACTGTTAAAATTCCACGAGCGTTATAATGATCTTAATAGTTTCTAGTAAGACTTTGGGAACTGTCTTGTGCATTTGCGTCTGCTAGCCGGCAAGGGAATTGCTTCGGCCTGCTAACTGACTAAGCCTTATTTGAGTATCGGCCTACTAATTACCGGTAGCGGTTTTTGGGAGTAGAAGTGCCGTCTCTGATACATCGAGTTCTTACCTCGCCTCATGATTTTGATCCATGATCAGCGTCATCTTCATCATCGTCACTATGAACAAAAGGCTCTGACCACTATGGGACTTAACATTCTGAGGTCATTAGTCACCTAGAACTTAGAACTACTTAAACCTAACCAAACTAAGAACATCGCAGACATCCAAGCCCGAGGCAGAGTTCGAACCTACGACCCTAGCAGTCGCGCGGTTCCAAACTGAAGCGCTTAGAGCCGCTCGGCCACACCGGCAGGCTTACTATGAACAGCTTTTGTCATCACTGTTGGTTAAAGACAACCTCTGTGCTTTTCCCTGTATCATAATTTACAGATTTCAGTTTTACACATGCAAGGTGCTTTGCAGTGTCCTTTACCGCAATGTATCCAACGTTCGTTTAGGTTGCTTTTTATTTCTCGCAGTTCAGTGAGACAATTCCTCGGCCGATTTGTTATCCAATCGCCTGGCTACTTGTACTGCTATTCCACTGTAGTCTATTTTAGTTCCCTTGTTGTTATAAGTACGTCCTTCAACCTAGTCTATTCCGCGCATAATTCCTTTGTTTATCTCTGTCTCCCACTAATTTACAATATCTATTCCTCCGTTTGTCACCAAACAATTCCCTGTTTTTGAATGGCATTGGCAGTAAAAATTCACGCTCCTGTGTTGCCACCTTTTCGTTTCTGATATGTTGTTATCTTCTTTTTTTAAATTACTGGAGACTGCCGAAAAGTATTGTCTTCGAATTTTTTATGTAAAAAGTCTTAAAACTTTTTAAATATACAAGTGTAATTTATTTTCTGTATCCTCATTCTTCATATGTACATTTTTGTTTCTGAACATATTCACCTTGACAACGAACACATTTCTCTGAACTAGAGAGCAGTTTGTGGATATCGCCACTGTAGAATGTTTGTGTTTACGGAGCCACGGCCTCACCACTGCTTCATCACTAATGTGAAGTTCTCGAACGTATTCCTCAAGGTTTCTAAACAGATGCAAATCGGTTGGGGCCAAGTCGGGAATGTGTGGAGAATGAACGATGAAACTGCACCCAAGGTGTTGGATTGTTGCAGATGTAGCATCGTGGTCTGCTGTTGTCATGGAGATGGTGCTCTATGTGTGGACGAGCATTTCGAATTCATTACTCGATTACAGTAAGTGGTTTCTCACGCACCGACATAGTTTCGTTGCACACCGCCCTCCCACACGCTACAATTCTGAGCCCCCCAGCAGCAGAGCGTTCCAAATATCTCTGTAGAGACAAAAAGAATGTTGTTCTGTTGTTGTTGTGGTCTTCAGTCCTGAGAATGGTTTGATGCAGCTCTCCATGCAACTCTATCCTGCGCAAGCTTCTTCATCTTGCAGTACATACTGCAACTTACATCCTTTTGAATCTGCTTGGTGTATTCATCTCTTGGTCTCCCTCTACGATTTTTACCCTCCACGCTGCCCTCCAATACTAAAATGGTGATCCCTTGATGCCTCAGAACATGTCCTACCAACCGATCCCTTCTTCTAGTCAAGTTGTGCCACAAACTTCTCTTCTCCCAAATCCTATTCATCAACCCCTCATTAGTTATGTGATCTACCCATCTAATCTTCAGCTTTCTTCTGTAGCACCACATTTCGGAAGGTTCTATTCTCTTCTTGTCTAAACTATTTATCGTCGATGTTTCATTTCCATACATGGCCACAATCCACACAAATACTTTCAGATACGACTTCCTGACACTTAAATCTATACTCGATGTTAACAAATTTCTCTTCTTCAGAAACGCTTTCCTTGCCATTGCCATTCTAGATTTTATATCTTCTCTACTTCGACTATCATCAGTTATTTTGCTCCCCAAATAGCAGAACTCCTCTACTAATTTAAGTTTCTCATTTCCTAATGTAATACCCTCAACATCACCCGACTTAATTCGACTACATTCCATTATCCTCGTTTTGCTTTTGTTGATGTTCATCTTATATCCTCCCTTCAAGACACTATCCATTCCGTTCAACTGCTCTTCCAAGTCCTTTGCTGTCTCTGACAGAATTACAATGTCATCGGCGAACCTCAAAGTTTTTATTTCTTCTCCAAGGATTTTAATACCTACTCCGAATTTTTCTTTTGTTTCCTTCACTGCTTGCTCAATATACAGATTGAATAACATCGGGGAGAGGCTAGAGTCTACAACCCTGTCTCACTCCCTTCCCAACCACTGCTTCCCTTTCATGCCCCTCAACTCTTATAACTGCCATTTGGTTTCTATACAAATCGTATATAGCCTTTCGCTCCCTATTTTTTACCCCTGCCACCTTCTGAATTCGAAAGAGAGCATTCCAGTCAACATTGTCAAAAGCTTTCTGTAAGTGTACTAATGCTAGAAAAGTAGGTTTGCCTTTCCTTAATTTAGCTTCTAAGATAAGCCGTAGGGTCAGTATTGCCTCACGTGTTCCAATATTTCTACGGAATCCAAACTGATCTTCCCCAACGTCGGCTTCTACTAGTTTTTCCAATCGTCTGTAAAGAATTCGCGTTAGTATTTTGCAGCCGTGACTTATTAAACAAGATGGATAAAGATATAAGAAGCATAAAGATATAAAATGTTGGTAATGTACATTTTATTTAAAAAACTTTAAGAGTTTTCACATAAAAAGTTAGGCACGGGTTCGAATATTTGTTGTCAAAGCACGCCAGCGTCATTTTTGTAGTTTTGCCCATTTTATTTCCTGTCCATTCAGTCGATGTCTTCAGTTGTTGCACATGGTCAAGAACTTGTAATGCAATTCTTTCACTTCACTGTTAATTTGCACAGTTTTACTTTCAATGAGATGACTATACACCCGTGTTGTACAATGGCTCTACCTAAGTTCAGAGACTAAAATTCAGTTCAGACAACTCACTGCAAGAAAATCCCGTTCAGTGCACTAACCTCCGATGCCTGGCCATTCAGATTTAGGCATGCCGTGGTTTCTCTAAACTGCGTAAGGTAATTTCCGATATTTTTCCTTTAAAAGGACACGGCCTTTATCTTTCGCTTTCTTTTCCGACTTGAGCTCCTGCTTCATTTATAATGATGTAGTCGTCGTCAGGACATTAAATCATAATCTTCTTTCTATTTCTTAATGAATCCTTATGAGGCCACAACCGACATTTGCAATGTCATCAGTGAAATGGATGAGGCAATTAAGTGAAAAGATGTAGTGTGCTGTGAAGGGAAGAAAATAATCACCTCTCTCTGATGTGTATGAATGCCGCAAACTCATTATGTGCAGCAGATACTGCAATTTCTTGACTGAAGAAAAAGGAAAAAGGATGGAACCGATTCGAGAACTGCCGCAGTCTCTTCCCTATGGACAGCCTAGTACAGAAAACAATAATCGAAATGTTAGTCTTAATTACAGTAGCCTTTGAATCCCATTAACTCTGAGCCCCCTCTTTTCAGTGGTGGTCGAACCGTCCATTGCTACAAAACGTCAGTTCATAGGCAAATAAACGACTACTCTGTGTGGCCGTGAGTTCCCGAACGTTTAAGAGACTCGCAATTCAGAGCTGCTGCACACCAGAAAAGAAACGAAGAAAACATCAATAAAAAGGAACGGGTTATTCAGGGACCCAGCTGAACACGTGTTATTTCTTAGCCGCTAATGCACGACTCCACCTGTCATAAAAGCCATTGTGTATCGGGCGTTCGAAATTGGAACAGAGCGGCATTACGCGGAATAATTACTGGGATACGCACTAAACAATGGCCTGTGATACGAATATAACGGCGCGCCATCACAATAGACAGAGAATGGCGCCGGGCAGAACGAGGGCGTCGCCTGCCGCTGGTGTATTAATATCGAGATGTGGAATGCAGGCCTGTTACGTGGTCCCTGCCTCCGATATAATTTCACTCGGCTGAATTATTACGCACCAAATGCTATTTCACAAATTCTTGTTTCGACCAGTAAGCTGATACTGGCTACCATTAACTCCGCTTCGTGAAACAATTGGCCTGCGTACTGAATTTTCCTAATTTGTTCGAAGTGCTCCAAATCAAACTCATTTAGCGTATGTAATTACATATAGGTTTATACCTGGCTTTCAACAATTCCAGGGAAATATAATTTCAGTCAAGGCTAACTTTACAGCGAGTACGGGAAATCTGTAAAAAATTGTTGTGACTTTGTGGTTTAGTTGTTTGTGTTGAAAGGTGGCTGTAAATTCACAAATCGTTCATCAGTCTGAAATAAGCCACTAAATAAATTATTGTCAGCATGTACGAGGTCTGTTCAAAAAATTACAGAACGTCCGTAATTTCGCGCCAATGGTGTGTTGGAGCGAAATGCGGCTGGCATTCCTGCACATGCCTGTGTTCAATGTGTAACTGCCGGAAGTATAATTGTTGTGTTTTCGTACCGCGCGAGATTAGCCGAGCGGTCTAGGGCGCTGCAGTCGTGGACTGTGCGGCTGGTCCCGGCGGAGGTTCGAGTCCTCCCTTGGGCATGGGTGTGTGTGTTTGTCCTCAGCATAATTTAGGTTAAGTAGTGTGTAAGCTTAGGGACTGATGAACTTAGCAGTTAAGTCCGATAAGATATCACACACATCATTATTACACATTATTGTTTTCGATAGTGCTGTATTGACTAGAATGCTGCGTCGCACAATTTGCGAATTTCGAGATGGCAGAGGAGCAACGCATCTGCATTAAATTTTGCGCGAATCTCCAGAAAACCTTTATAGTGACAGGAATCCTACGGTGATGAGTAACAATGACCGACATGCGACTCGCCGACATGATGATTTTGATTATAAGCTGTTCATTACTGCACGTAAATTCAAAACATTTAAGAATTCTGACAACGGCATTCATCCACAAGCGTGGCTCCATCAATTCTCTCATTGTTTTCCTCCCAACTGGTCATTAGAGCACAGATTAGAATTTATGTGTGGCTACTTGGAGAATGAACCAGCTGTAAGAATGCTGTTCGTTCAAGGTAAATCGTGAACAAAACAGACACCACCCATATGATAACCACTGGCAGAGTAATAGATACAGAGAAAGATCGTATTTCCGTAGTAATGAATATAACAGAGACAATCATAGAAACAGACAATATGGCAATCAAAACAATTTTTTTGTGGGGAACATGGGGGCTATGTAAGTAGGTTGTTTAGGTTTTTTTATTGGTAACGCCACACAGCGCTCTGTATGAAAAATCACTGGCTGTGCTGTGTGCAGTCAGTGGCTGGTTGGCATTCTTGTAATACTCGCCATTGTAGTGCTGGGCAGCTGGATGTTAACAGCGCGTAGCATTGCGCAGTTGGAGGTGAGCCGCCAGCAGTGGTGAACGTGGGGAGAGAGATGGCGGAGTTTTGTAATTTGTAAGACTGGATGTCATGAACTGCTATATATATTATGACTATTAGGGTAAATACATTGTTTGTTCTCTATCAGAATCTTTCATTTGCTAACTATGCCTGTCAGTAGTTAGTATCTTTTGTTTATCTGGCAGTAGTGGCGCTCGCTGTATAGCAGTAGTTCGAGTAACCAAGATTTTTGTGAGGTAAGCGATTTGTGAAACGTATAGGTTAATGTTAGTCAGGGCCATTCTTTTTTAGGGATTTTTGAAAGTCAGATTGTGTTGCGCTAAAAATATTGTGTGTCAGTTTATGCACAGTCGTGTATAATTGTTCTAAGGGGACGTTTCACATTGCCTTCAATGTAAGGTATATCGTGGGCAGCTGGAAGTCACTAGAAGCATATTAAGTGTTTGCAAAACCGACTGGCAAATAGTAAGCCTATATTTACACTAATGGACACATACAGTATTGCATGCACAACATATAAAAGGGCAGTATATTGGCGGAGCTCTCATTTGTATTCCATTGATTCATGTTAAAAAGTTTCCCACTTGGGTATAGCGCAAGACGAGAGTTAACAGACCTTGAACGCGGAATGGTAGCTAGAGCTAGAGGCATGGGACATTCCATTTCGGAAATCGTTAGGAAATTCAACATTCCAAGATCCGCAGTGTCTGTGCCACGAATAAAAACATCAGGCATTACTCCTCACCACGGATAACGCAGTGGCCGACGGCCTTCACTTCACGACCGAGGGCAGCGGCGTTTACGTAGAGTTTTAAGTGCTAACAGACAAGGAAGAAGGGGTGGAATAAACGTAACGATCAATATGAGACGTACGACGAATGTATGCGTGAGGACAGTGAGTCGAAATTTGGAGTTAATGGAGTATGGCAGCCGACGAGTGACAAGATTGCCTTTGCTAACAACACGACATCGCCTGCAACGCCTCTTCTGGGCTGTTGACTGTATCGATTGGATCCTAGACAACCTGGTCAAATGGTTTAAATTGCTCTTAGCACTATGGGACAACTTTTGAGATCATCAGTCCCCTAGATCTTAGAACTACTAACACCTAACTAACCTAAGAACATCACACACACCCATGCCCGACGCAGGATTCGAACCTGTGACCGTAGAGGTCGCGCGGTTCCAGACTGCAGCGCCTAGAACCGCTCGGCCACTCCGCCGGCCGACCTGGTCAGATGGGTGCCGATTTCGGTTGGTAAGAGCTGATGCTAGGGTACGAGGTTGACGCACGCAACACGAAGCCATGAACCCAAATTGTCAACAAGGCAGTCTCTAAGCTGGTGGTGACTTCATAATGGTGTGGGATGTGTTTACATGGAACTGAAGTGTCCTCTGACCCAGCAGGACCGATCATTGACAAGAAATGGTTACGTTCTGCTACTTGGAGACTATCTCCAGCCATTCATTGGCTTTATGTTCACAGAGACTGAATTTTTGTAGATGAGAATGCACCATGTCACTGGACCACAATCGTTTGCGATTTGTTGAACAACAGTCTACATAATTTGATCGAATGAATGATTTGGCCACCCAGATCGACCGACATGAACCCATCGTATGTATATGAGACATAATCGAGAGATGAGTCCAGGCACAAAATGTTGTATTGGCAACGTTTCCGCAGTTACGGACGTCAGTGAAGGCAGCGTAGTTCAGTATTTCTGCAGGGCACTTTGAGCGAGCCGTTGAGGTCACGCTACGTCGAGTTGCTTCACTTTGCCGGGCAAACGAAGGCTTGACATGATGTTAGAAGGTGTCCCATGACTTTATCTCCTCAGTCTATTATACCCCAGTGAAACAGACGATTCCATGCTTATCATTTTAGAAACAATACTGTATAATTGGCTAATATGTAATATCTGAAAATTAACTTCATTATTAGAGCTGAATAAGGAAAAGCGTTCAACTCTGTCTATGGACAGTAGTTGTGCGTCTTATGAAAAACTGACTAACTGGCATAGAGAGTTCACTGAAAGAAATTGGGCGTGCCTTACCATGAAACACTAGCTCGGTGTTTATCAAACGTGGAAGGTTTTCATCACAAAACGAAGAGCAAATCGTTAATTTTTTTTCCTTCGTGAGTAAAGGTGTTGGTGGTGTCTATAAGGTCAACGGCGTTCTTACTAAACTAAGTGGAGAGGAATATGGTTTTTCATTCTTCTTCTTTTAAATTGTGCGCCAAAAGAAAAACTATATAATATAATTCTCCGCTACACTGGTACACTCTTTCTCAATTTCACGCAGAAGAACAGAAACTGTATGCCGCAAGGCTTTGTATAGTTAAGAAACACACACTGTAAGAACAAAAATTATAAAACAGGCTACCCTGCTTAGTTGATCAATGGGAAAATAAAAGACGTAGGAATTGTTTTTCTCATATCAAACTAACACAAAACAGGGTGTAATAGGTACAGGTGCAATTTTATCCGCGGCTCGTGGTCTTGCGGTAGCGTTCTCGCTTCACGCGCTCGGGGTCCCGGGTTCGATTCCCGGGGGGGGGGGGGGGGTCTCTGCCTCGAGATGACTGAGTATTGTGTGTCTTTTATCATCATTTCATCCTCATTCACTCGCAAGTCGCCGTAGTGGCGTTAAAGAACTTGTGGAGCGGTGGCTGAACCGCCCCGCGACGGGTCTCCCGCCCACCAATGCCATAGGCTCATTATTATTAACTGTATTTACTCACATATCAGTTAGTTGGTTTTTTCTAACATTCTTTCCGCAAACACGTTGTGTAATTTACTATCTGTTGTTAACTGGAGGAGGAGGACATTAGTGTGTAACGTCCCGTCGACAACGAGGTCATTAGAGACGGAGCGCAAGCTCGGGCGAGGGAAGGATGGGGAAGGAAATCGGCCATGCCCTTTCAAAGGAACCATCCCGTCATTTGCCTGAAGCGATTTAGGGAAATCACGGAAAACCTAAATCAGGATGGCCAGAGACAGGATTGAACCGTCGTCCTCCCGAATGCGAGTCCAGTGTGCTAACCACTGCGCCACCTCGCTCGGTTTGTTATCTGGGCGGTCTTAGCTTGACCACTAAGTGGACTACGCCTATCAGTACAGACTGACAGTTCTATGTTCACTCGTCCATATTACAGCACATGACTTGCTGCCCAGGGGATAATAAGTATTAATGATCAGCTCTTGCCCCTTGTTGTATTTGTAGGTACTAGCACACCTAAAAAAAATACTACTTTTAATAGATATAATTATTAGTCTATCAACGACGTAAACACTGATTTAATGTTGTCCAATGTACTGTCCTGAGCCACTAACAGAAATATCTGCACGTATACCCTTTGCAAGCTATATATTATGATTTATCTGATTCCTTCTCCCGACCACAGGGCCCATGGATTCATGAGGTTGTCTCCATACCCGTACACATAATACACAAGAGCTAAGAGATGTGTGGTGCCTTTCGCCCCTACTACACTCCTGGAAATGGAAAAAAGAACACATTGACACCGGTGTGTCAGACCCACCATACTTGCTCCGGACACTGCGAGAGGGCTGTACAAGCAATGATCACACGCACGGCACAGCGGACACACCAGGAACTGCGGTGTTGGCCGTCGAATGGCGCTAGCTGCGCAGCATTTGTGCACCGCCGCCGTCAGTGTCAGCCAGTTTGCCGTGGCATACGGAGCTCCATCGCAGTCTTTAACACTGGTAGCATCCCGCGACAGCGTGGACGTGAACCGTATGTGCAGCTGACGGACTTTAAGCGAGGGCGTATAGTGGGCATGCGGGAGGCCGGGTGGACGTACCGCCGAATTGCTCAACACGTGGGGCGTGAGGTCTCCACAGTACATCGATGTTGTTGCCAGTGGTCGACGGAAGGTGCACGTGCCCGTCGACCTGGGACCGGACCGCAGCGACGCACGGATGCACGCCAAGACCGTAGGATCCTACGCAGTGCCGTAGGGGACCGCACCGCCACTTCCCAGCAAATTAGGGACACTGTTGCTCCTGGGGTATCGGCGAGGACCATTCGCAACCGTCTCCATGAAGCTGGGCTATGGCCCCGCACACCGTTAGGCCGTCTTCCGCTCACGCCCCAACATCATGCAGCCCGCCTACAGTGGTGTCGCGACAGGCGTGAATGGAGGGACGAATGGAGACGTGTCGTCTTCAGCGATGAGAGTCGCTTCTGCCTTGGTGCCAATGATGGTTGTATGCGTGTTTGGCGCCGTGCAGGAGAGCGCCACAATCAGGACTGCATACGACCGAGGCACACAGGGCCAGCACCCGGCATCATGGTGTGGGGAGCGATCTCCTACACTGGCCGTACACCTCTGGTGATCGTCGAGGGGACACTGAATAGTGCACGGTACATCCAAACCGTCATCGAACCCATCGTTCTACCATTCCTAGACCGGCAAGGGAACTTGCTGTTCCAACAGGACAATGCACGTCCGCATGTATCCCGTGCCACCCAACGTGCTCTAGAAGGTGTAAGTCAACTACCTGGCCAGCAAGATCTCCGGATCTGTCCCCTATTGAGCATGTTTGGGACTGGATGAAGCGTCGTCTCACGCGGTGTGCACGTCCAGCACGAACGCTGGTCCAACTGAGGCGCAATGTGGAAATGGCATGGCAAGCCGTTGCACAGGACTACATCCAGCATCTCTACGATCGTCTCCATGGGAGAATAGCAGCCTGCATTGCTGCGAAAGGTGGATATACACTGTACTAGTGCCGACATTGTGCATGCTCTGTTGCCGTGTCTATGTGCCTGTGGTTCTGTCAGTGTGATCATGTGATGTATCTGACCCCAGGAATGTGTCAATAAAGTTTCCCCCTCCTGGGACAATGAATTCACAGTGTTCTTATTTCAATTTCCAGGAGTGTATTATAACTCTACATCAAAGAAGCAACGATGGAAATAAAAGAAAGGCTCAGGAGTAGAATTAAATTTCAAGATGAAAGGGTATCAATAATACGTTTCGCTGGTGACACTGTCATCCTGACTGAAACTGAAGAAGAATCCACTATCTGCTGAATGGAATGAACAGTCTAATGAGTACAGAATATGGACTGTGAGTAAATCGAAGAAAGATGAACGTAACGCGAAGTAACAGAAATGACAGCAGCGGGAAATTTAACATCAAGATTGATAGTAACGAAGTGGACGAGGATAAGGAATTTTTCTACCTGAGCAGCAAAATAATCAATGACGGACGGAGCAAGGAGGATATGAAAAGCAGGCTAGCACTGGCAAAAAGAGCATTCATGGCCGAGAGAAGTCTACTAGTATAAACATAGGCCATAATTTGAGGAAGAAATTTCTGAGATTGTACGTGTGGATTACAGCATTGTGTGGAAGTGAAACATGGAATGTGGGACAACCGGAACAGAAGTGAATCGAAGCACTTGAGATGTGGTGCTACAGACGAATAATGAAAATTAGATGCATTCGTAAGGTAAGGAATGAGGAGGTTCTGCACAGAATCGGAGAGGAATGGAAGATGTGGAAAACATTGACAAGGAGAAGTGACAGAATGATAGGACATCTATCAGGGAATGACCTCCATGGTACTAGAGGGAGCTGTAGAGGTCAAAAGCTGTAGAGGAATACAGATATTTGAATACATCCAATAAATAAAAGTAGGGAGCAAGTGCTACTCTGCAATGAAGAGGTTGTCACAGGAGAGGAATTCGTGGCTGTACGCATCAAACCAGTCGGAAAATTAATGACTCAAAAAAAAATAGTCTATGTATGAGGGTTGTTCGGAAAGTAAGGAAAGATCTGTCGCGAAATGAAAACCACAGTGAAAATGAAAACTGCTTTCTTTGCACATTTAGCTACACATTCCAGGTACTTCTCTACATGTCGCCGCCCCAACTCAGACATTTATCGAAGCTTTATATCAAATTTCCAACACCATCGTCATTGAAGGCAGCTGCCTGTGCTTTCCGATAATTCTCTAAGCTGGTCTGTACCGCATAGCCTGCACCCAAGTGTTGTCTTCGTATCCATTCGTATCCAGCGTTTCATATGAACAGAGATGATACTCAAGACGAGCCAGTTAGGGCCGTGTTGTGGGTGATCGAACACTTCCCATCGAAAAGGCTGCAGGAGCGTCTTCACTGCCCCCTGCGGCTGAGAATTTTCATAAAGAAGGAAGTGCGTGGCAGTTGTGTTAGGTGGGCTGCATTCATTAAGGTGAAACCTCTCAAAGGCGGGTGACATTGTTGTTCTAGGCACCTTTACTCGCCCACAGTGCGCTCACAACTGAAAAGAGCGTCTTGATGCGATCGACGGGAATACTAGAGACACTGCTCAACACGTCTGTGAAAAGTCTCGTAGGTTTTCCGCAGTGGTTTCCATTTCGCTGCCGATCGTTCCTCACTTCCGAATAACCCTCGTACAATATTTATGTACACGCGGACATATGGCAGCAACGTCTGGTGTAATGTTACATTATGCATTTTCCAGGGCATATTTATTTGTACCTCTTCATCACAAAACAGGTGTGAAAATGGACATCAGAGACCTAGATCGATAATAAATTGATCTACTTGATGGTTTCCAATCTTCCCTCTGATGCAATATCTTAGTAATGGGACTATAAATTTGAGAAAAACATATTTTATTCAGTGCTTATTTCAGTTTTAAACCATAACTAACAACATTATAAAATTTTAACATAATTAGTATCGAAAACGTGTAGAAAAAGCACCATGCGATAATATAGTTTTTCGCGGAATGTACCGTGGAACAGTTCGAAAAACCCTGATGTACATATGCTTTCAAGCAGTGGGACTAAAGACATTTAAGATCAGTGTTAGCATGCACCTTCACATTTTTACATGAAGTCATTAGTACATTTACGTTGCACGAATGCTTATTTACTGTTACGAGAATTAAATTCAACAAGTCCTCGACATGGCATTGAGTGATGCGTGAGGCAATGGAGCGATACTGGAGAGGAGTAAGTGATCCTCTTCGGCATGGATATTTTGCCTTTCCACGTTTACGAAACATGTAGTGGAAACCCTGCCTGGTAACTGCACTTCATAGCACGTCCCTTACGGAAATTCGGTGATACTCGTTAGCCACGTATCGCGTGCGTTCGGCGGATAGACGACTAGGCCTGGTGTGCCAGCGCGTCAGGATGTGCTTTTTAGGTGGTTTTCTCCATCCGACTAGGAGAATACCTGGCTGAGTTACGTGAATCGCCTCAACATTTGGAGAAAGTTCCCACACTTTCATGGGAGATAACATTGGACGTAGACATTTCGGGTGCACAACTTCCGTACTGGTAGAGGGGGGTGGGGGTGGGGAGGGCAGGGCGTTCCCGTTAGGACACGGAGTAAGACCAGGAAAAAGAAGAAGAAAGAGAATACTCAGTGGCCAATGATGGAAGTATCTGAAGGCAGTGTTAAAATTGGGAATCCCGGGAGCACCGCTTCTTCCTTACTGCCTTACGACTCAATCCAGTGTCTTGGACTCAGTGGTCATCGGAGAGAAAAGCGAACTGAGAGGGAGACTGCCGTGCGATTTTGCAGCTGTTGGATTCAGATCCCCGCCCAACAATCCCAACTGAATTCCTGTGAAACGGAGAACGTCAGTTCATCCCCAGCGTCCTTCTGTCGAAAACGTGTTTTTTTTTTTTCTAATGAGCTATACGCAGAGATGCCACGAAATTACGCAGCAACAGGAAAGAAAGGTAGTTTATGCCTTGACGTATTAGGTAAACGTGTTCTTAATGGGTGTATTCGTCCGACTCGTTAATAACTGGAGCAATGACCTGCGTAGCGAGTTCTTTATTCGATTGTTTATGGGCCACGAAACAGACTTATAGCAGCGTTAAAGCTTCGCTATGATCAATGTGAGGTAAATATTAAAGTAACGACGTGTACGAGGCGTGTCCCACATAACGTCGTGACCGGGTGCAATTTAGGGGTCCGCTGCTGCTGCCGCTGCCGATGCCGTCATTGACTGCCGCTCTGGAGCCGTTAGTCAGTGCGGCCCACGCAGGGCGGCCTGGTCCCCGGCAGGCGGTAATTAAAAGCGACCACACAGCCCACCCGGCACTGGCCAGGGAACGCCCGTTGTTCAGGGCACTCTATGAGTGGGCCTGTCGGCCTGTGCTGCTGCCTTGCGATCTCAAGAAACAACCGTCCCTTCGGCAGGCGCAGGTGCAGCCATTCGACTGCGGCGTGGAGCTACAGCTGTACATCCTCAGTCTCATCTGCTAAGTGAGACAACTCCTGCCTTGGATCTTCCGTTTAGGCTTAGCACTACAAGTAGACTCCGTAACTCTCCTCCCGAACAGGCCTTGGAAGGTCCCACGCTACCGACCGGCCCCAATGTCATCCTCAGCCCACAGATGTCAAATGGTTCAAATGACTACGCACTATGGGACCGATCACCTGAGGTCATCAGTCCCCTAGACTTAGAACAACTTGAACCTAACTAACGTTAGGACATCACTCACATCCATGCCCGAGGCAGGATTCGAACCTGCGACCGTAGCAGCAGCGCGGTTCCGGATAGAAGAGTCTAGAACCGCTCGGCCACAGCGGCCGGCCACAGGTGTTACTGGATGCGGATATGGAGGGGCATGTGGTCAGCACACCGCTCTCCCGGCCGTGTCAGTTTACGAGACCGGAGCCGCTACTTCTCAATCAGGTAGCTCCTCAGTTTGCCTCTCAACGGCTGAGTGCACGCTGCTTCCCAACAGCACTCGGCAGACCTGATGGTCACCCATCCACGTGATAGCCCAGCTAAACAGTGCTTAACTTCAGTGATCCGACGGGAACCTGTAGTACCACTGTGGCAAGGCCGTTGGCTATTACAAGTAGAAGGTGGCTGTAATGGCGTGGGTGGCTGTGGTCAAGTGGTTCTGTTGTGTATGACTTCTTAAACGATGGTAAAGGGAGGTGGTACACTGAGTGATACGGCAGCTGTCGTCGTAGGAAGGCTGGATAGGTGCAAAACAATTTAACAACTCAAACAGAAGATTTACGTAAGTTGTACTTTCCCAAGCGTACCACGGTTCAATGCACATAATGCAGCAAGAAACAGAGTCCTGCTATCAGTAAGCGGGCCGCGGTGGTCTCCCGGTTAAGGCGCTCAGTCCCGAACCGCGTGATTGCTACGGTCGCAGGTTCGAATCCTGCCTCGGGTATGGATGTGTGTGATGTCCTTAGGTTAGTTAGGTTTAAGTAGTTCTAAGTTCATTGGAAGTATCCTAAGGAAATGCAATCCGACAACAAAGGAAGTAGGTTACAGTACGTTTGTTCGCCCAATGCTTGAATACTGCTCAGCAGTGTGGGATCCGCACCAAGTAGGGTTGATAGAAGAGATAGAGAAGATCAAACGGAGAGCAGCCCGCTTCGTTACAGGATCATTTAGTAATTGCGAAAGAGTTACGGAGATGATAGATAAACTCCAGTGGAAGACTCTGCAGGAGAGACGCTCAGTAGCTCGGTATGGGCTTTTGTTGAAGTTTCGAGAACATACTTTCACCGAAGAGTCAAGCAGTATATTGCTCCCTCCTACGTATATCTCGCGAAGAGACCATGAGGATAAAATCAGAGAGATTAGAGCCCACACAGAAGCATACCGACAATCCTTCTTTCCACGTACAATACGAGACTGGAATAGAAGGGAGAACCTATAAAGGTACTCAGGGTACCCTCCGCCACACACCGTCAGGTGGCTTGCAGAGTATGGATGTAGATGTAGATGTAGATGTAGGGGGCTGATGACCATAGATGTTAAGTCCCATAGTGCTCAGAGCCAATTGAACCAATTGAATTGCTATCAGTATTTCAACAAGGATTAGGAGTCGGAGCTGCGATCAGTTTACATCTGCGTCTCGTAGCAAAGAGACCGCAAGTGAAACTGGGCTGAGTGGCTGCAACGCGACCTCTGTCGATGTCTGACGGAAGCTTGCAGTTCTGTTGCCAACGTAAAGACGACGGTGGCGTGGTATCGATACCACACGTTCTCTGGAGGAGAGGTGTAGATGGTGTATACAGTAAGTGACTGGCGAAACAATTTATCGATTCTCTAGGTGCAGAAACTGTGTGTCCACTAATGGAGGACGCCAGGTGGTAGGCGGTGACAGGCTGGTGAAAAGGCGTCGGTGGCAGCGAATCGCGTCCATAGCTTTGCTGAGACCCTGCTAGCAGCTGCCACACAGCACTGATCCAGGCAGCAGCGGTTAAGCACCCATGGCTGCGGATAGAGTGAGCTTACATTCAGCATCAATTGTAGGCGACAGTGTTGCCCAGGGTGAAATCCAGAACAGGTGGATGAAGGAGGTAGGCTGGCGTTGATAGACACCAACGGCTCGGGGTTATGGTTCTCCAGTGTGTACCTCAGCCCATGTGGCGGCAGCTAGACTTGTTCACGTGAAGATGGCAGTGGACTGTAATTATGCAGATAGCGAAAGCTGTCGGGAAGCGGTCATTGGTTGATAACGCCACTGTTTTGATGATGGCTGCTTCAGGATTGCGAGAATGACGCTGCAGCAGAGACTGACACACGGCAGGCACCGACCCGTAGCCCGTCAGTACAGATGACCTGCTCGTCTCGCCCGGGAGTATAACGGGGCAGTCAAATGAAAACAAGACAGATTATGTAACGAGCATTATACGGAAGCCGGTAACGCAGATGGGTATTTCTGTAGAAGTGCCCTTCACTGGAAATCAGGAAGGAACAGCGCGAACTTTCATTGCTGTCCAGGGTTACAACTACCACAGGCTCCCGTAGACTATCATAAGTAAGTGTAGACTGCCACAGTTTTCATTGCGGCCTTCACCAGTTAAGATCGTAACTTTATTACCCGTACGTTACATATATCGTACACGAATCAGGCGTTACCTCATCTCGATCGTTCTGTTTGCGTGTACGATTAGCGCCTCAACAGATTCCCCTGGAAGCTGTGAACCGTCTAGAGGGTGAGATTGTGTAAAGCGTCATATAAGCTACGGGAAAGTTTTGGTCTTCATAATTATCGTCCTGTCTGTTACTTAAAAAGAAATGGTGTGTATAATAAAATTGAAACTGTCAATGGCTGATTCACGTTTTATTCGAAAATTATGGATTTGTAACGTGAAGCAGATGGAAGTTGTAGTAAAAGAGAAAAAAAGCATATGGCTCTAGAGAACCCAATTTCCTAAAAAAAAGATAAAATTAAAGAAAAAACGTAAAACAGAAACATAAGAAACACCACTCCTGTACTTCGTCGAGCTTATATAAACATGTTCCTCTTACTCTTAAACATGTGTGTATTAATATCATCTGGAAACCATCACCTTTGATCACAGGCGTTCTACTGAGTGCAAAATAACAACAATAATTATATAACCTTTTCTGCATGTGTGTATGCAAAGTGTACAACGTAATTGCTTCTGTTACACAAAAGGGCAAAAGTTACGCCATCAACAAATTTTTATTACTTATGAAACTACCTCTGTAATTAATTTTTTTTATTAAACAGAATTTTCCCTGAGAAAGACAACTCAAACTTAACCTATTCATTTATTACCCACAATATACAAGCCCAGCGCAATGTGACTGCTATACATTGGCAACATGGCTTACGGTAATTAACACTAAAGAATGGCCCTGAACTGCAAGAAATCGCACCAATATTACAAATCCAAAACACATGAAATTACAGAAATATGAAATTACCGCCAACTCTGTTAATTGCCTAAGCTCATTTCATTCACGAATCCCGGTACCGCAAACCCCGTTATTTTTCTCAAGTCACTTACCTCATAAGAAATCTTCATAAGACGAGCTACAGCAACTAGCAACAACAGCAAGCTAAATAATAAGATTCTAACTACTAGGAGGCATATGGTTAGCAAAAATAAAGATTTTGTTGAACAGAAAACAATGTATTTACAAAAAATTACCTT